>NC_056466.1:971464-1066370 GCF_008729295.1 Plectropomus leopardus
CATTATTATTATTATTATTCATTGATGAGTAGGAATCTCCTGGGCTGTAAAGTCTGTAAACTTCCCAGTTTGACCTTTAACCTCATCATGAACTGTACTCCACTGATTGTTGAATTTCGACGTCTGTACATCGTTAGCGCGGATTAGGCTAAAAGCCGATCAGTTAAAAAATAATCCATACTTATTACTGCTAATCTTCACATTTGTGGACGATAAGGTTTTCATAAATTTATAAAATTCGTGAAAGATTTGCATTGTTATTTTTTTAGTGTCTAGTAAATTTTGCTGAAGAATTTAAATGAAAAGATTTTGAGAATAAGTGAAAGAAAAAACAATTAGTTCACAGATTTAATGATATTTCAGTCTTAACCCTTTAAAAATGGAGCAAACTGGTTTGATTTTGCAAGAAAATGACCTGAAAATAAGCGCCAAAAAGGAGGTTTAAAACAAACGAGCATGAAAATAGTGCCGGAAACTAAAAAGTAAATAAATAATACATTATTTTCTGACACAATTTTAAATATATAAATATAATAATTAAGGATACAGTTTTCTAGTTTATTCCTAGTTTTTTTGTTTCCCCTTTTAAAAAAGACTAAACTAATTTTCAGGTCATTTTCTTGGTCACTGATTTGTTGCATTTGTGGGACGTTTCTTGTAAAGTTGTTTGCTGCTTTTTTTCCGTGTTTTTGAGGGTTAATGCATCTTTAGACATCTTGACACGGTCTTGTTTGATTCTTGGGGATTGTGTTTAAGTTTCAAACAGAGTCTACACGTACGTCAGCGTACAAACTCTAAATTCAACCGAGTTTTGGGTGTTTGTCTTTCCTCGACAGCAGCGATTCAGTCTGAAAAGACGCTGATGGACTCTGATGAGACGTCTCTGTCTGTCTTCAGACGCTTGTTCCACCGCCTGATATTTGCTCTTAAATAAGGAAACGTGGTTTTTCGGGGGTTGAGGGGGACTCCTGTCTCTACCTGAGCCGGGCGGAGAAGCAGCGCATGTACTCCGTCATCCAGCGGTCGTCCACCACGGTCAGCTGCGAGCGGCTCGTCTTCTCCAGGTCGGCTGACCGAGCCCGCCGGCGGTCCAGGTTGGAGCTCCGTTTGTCGGACTGCCGGCGGGTCTGAACGCAGGCGTCGGACGTGTTGCACTGAGAGGAGAAACCAGAGAGAGGGAGAGGAGGACAGCGGCGTTTTATTATTAATGATGGAGTTTCTGGTGACACGGCGGCACTTCTCTGGTGTCCAGTGATCGAGGTCGAGCCGCTCGGAAACACTCTCGTGGCTTCATGACTCTTCAGCTGTTCCTCTTTTTAAAAATTTAAATTACGTCATTACGGCATTTCAGAGACAATATTCATATGTATTTATATATTTTAAGGGTCTGCCGATGCGGATTATTAGTACTTAACCCTTTGAAACCTGAGCAAAATGGCTTGATTTCTTGACAAATGAAAAAAGCAACGAAAGAAAGCATGTTTTTCTGCTCTGATGGCTGTGGGATCAAAAATGTCAGTTTGAATGGGTTTCAATGGAGCATTTTTGACCTGAACAGTCTGAATGTAACTGTTTAGTTTCCACAGTGTATTTTAGACTTATTGTAGGAGCTGAGCTGCAAATTCACTGATTACACTCAAATACACAATCTGGACTACATTTAGGACACATGCATCAACACAGCAGATTATTTTTTTTAAAAAGTGCGTAAAATGCGGCAAAAAGCCCCTCAGGGTCAAAAGTGTCTCCAGTGAGACAGTCACTCACGTCATTTGGTGTCCTCCTGACCTCTGTCTGTCTCTCGCTCCAGTCCAGTCGGCTGGACGGTCTTCGGTTCTCCTTGGTGCTGATTGGCGGTTGGCTCTTCGCTCTCGGCGGTTTGCGGACGACAACCGGTTTATCGTCGAGGGAACTGTCTCGGCGTCCCGGCTCAGACCGAGGGGTGCGGCGGCGGTGTCGTCGCTTCGGTGCCGGGTTCTCCCGCTCCCCATCAGAGGACGCGGTGTCGGCGGGACCGACGTCAGTCGCCGTGTCGTCTGAGGGTCCGCTGGTGTTTGGAGCCACCGAACCGCCGCTGGCTTCATTCACGCCGTTTTCTATGACGGCTGCTTCAGACGCAGAAACACGGCAGGTTAGAGTCACAAACGTCTCATCAAAGACACATTTTCACACTGATGTTCTGTCCGTCAGCTCAGCAGCTCTCTGTATTAAATGATTTCTGATGTTTCGATGCAGCTCGATGATTTGACCGTAACCAGTATGAAGAGTTAATGAGTTGGTGTAAAAGTTGCGTGAATAGTCCGGCTTTTATTCGCTTAAATCACTGAACTCAACAGGCGTCTGTATGGGATGAGCTTTTAATTCTTTTTACACAAAACTGTCGCTCTGCAGAGATGGAAATACAATCAAATTATTAATTTAACCCTTTGAGACCTGAGCAGATTGTTTTGTTTTTTTTAAATTAAAAAACGTGGGAAGAACATAATTAAGTTAGCAAGAAATTGTACAAGAAAATGATGTGAAAATTCTCCAAAATAACCCAGACAAAAACAAAATAAAACAAAAAAAAAGAAAGTAAAACAAAAAATACAAAATATGCACCATAAAAAGCTTACCCATTATAATAAATTGGTACAATTATTTTTAATAAACACTTATAATAATATTAATAATTATAGTTTACTGGACATTTTTTGTTTTCCCACTTCTACTCAATAACAATAAAAATGAAAATATTGAGTTAAATATTTTACTTTTTACTCCACTACAATTATTATGTAACTCCTTTTTAAATTAAGATTTCTGCACACAAACCAAATGAAAGCAGCTGAAACAATAAGTTGATTCACTAGAAAATTAATTGGCAGCTATTTTCATAATCTTTAAGTCATTTTTATTACATAAAACATTAATCATATATACTGTATGTGGTTAAGAATATTTTTCTTATATTCTTATATTTTCTCTTACCAGAAAATTAAGAGAAATTTGGGAGACTGTTGATGTATGAGACAAGTTGCGTCTCTTCTCACATTTCCTCGGCTGCATTTCAGAGCGCGAACAGGACGAAACGCTCCCATCTGATCACTGAACCCTCAGTCCACATATTTTTAGCATTGGTGTCTCCCTGAGGCAAAGCAGCCTCTGGCCCTCAAACTGTCAAAATGACGCTCACACAGGAGCACAAAGAAACTCCTCCGGGGAGTCCGTTAGATTATCCCAAAATATTCCTGGAAGCCGGACAGGAAACAGAGCGACACGAGTACAGAGAATCTCACGAGTCTTACACTGATCGACTGTATGCAGGGCTGAGAGTTTTCTTTAAAAAATCACCAAAACTCACATTTATCACAGCCAGAAAACTGTAAAAACAGAAAATAATGTTGAATTTCCAAATTTTTGATGGTTCTTGATGACACCATGTGTTATTATCCAGGTTAATTTCCCATCTTTGCTGAGTGAAAACGATTAAAAGCCCGTCCCATACAGACGCCTTTAACTGTGCTGAGTTCAGTGATTTAAGCAAATAATAATGTGTCTATTAATTGAAGTTTTACAGTTGTCCTTAGATGTAGCTCCAATAATTCTTATTTTTTCTTGCTCCAAAAAAACATTTATTGAACTTCGATTGATGAAGCCTTAATTAGATAATAAATATTCTTACGATCTATTTATCTTTTATTTGTATTTATTGATTTATACACATTAGAAATTAGTGGAAAATACCCTTCAGAAGTTCCAAGATCCAAAAAAAAGATATCTTTAAATTGCTTATTTAGTTTAACCAACAGTCTGAAAACACTTACTCTCGCTCTCAGAGACTTGAACCGGAGAATATTTGGAATTTTTGCTCAATAAAATGTTAAACGATTAATCGGATACTGAAACTATCGGTCGGTATTGATAACGGTCTCCTCACCTGCATTCGATTCGCCTTCAACGACTTCCGCTTCTCCGCCTCCCACCTCCGTCGCTCCGTCCTCTGAAGGCGGTTTCGGTCCGGGGCTGGACAGCATCTGCTTAACCTCCAAGGACGTCGGCGGTGGGAGGGACAGAGGGGCGATTTTATTCCTGGTCAGCCGCGGCGTGGACCAGCCGCTGGAGTCGGAGCCGCTGTCCCAGCCCTCCCAGAACCAGGGCTTGTGGGAATGCTCCATCACCCGCCGGGTCAGACGATATTTCAGAGAGTCCTCGTAACATTTGGAAAACGTCTCCCATTTTGGATCTCTGAACTTCTTCATATACTCCGTCCGGACTTTTTTGGTCACCATGGTCGCGGTTATTGCTTTAGTTTCGCTCTTATCGCTGTGGAAATTAAAGAGGAGGAAGCAAAATAATGACGTTAACAAAATAAAATAAAAATAGAGCTGAGAGCAGCATTCAGTAGGATTGCCAAAATCAAAAACTTCGAGTTCTGCAGTTTGTTTATCACAAGACAAGAGACGGACAAACAGCTAAACGTTTAGCCAACATTTCAAACTCTGAAAATGCTACTTAATGAAAAGTATGAAAGTGTAAAAAGGATCGTATTTAAAAAATATTTAAATTATTTTTATACGTTCAAAATAAGTCAGACAAACAATAAACACAAACATACATGAGAACAGCAAAAAACTGGCATTCTACACAGATGATAATAAATAATAATAAAAATTATATCAATATATAAACCAATAAAATATTTAAAATGTTTTTTTAAAAAAGGACACAGACAGTAGCAAAAATAACTGACTATCGTGAAGATATATGTAACAAATATTTGAATTGTGTTCAAGTAAGGAAATTCTTTATCCACAACAAAAAAATTAGATTCACACTTCTCTGTCAATATTTTCTTAATTGATCTTAATTCCTTAGGGCTCTAAAGACTGCTCCACCAGGTGTGGTCTACCTGTAAGCCCCGCCCACCTCCCTTACAGCAGATTACCCTCAGAGCAGAGGACGATTGAGCCTTATTATAGTATTACTACTGACTGCACCACCACCGTTAGTACTGTTAGTATTCACACTACCCGACCATGTATTTCTGGTGGGAGTCTTCCCGCCTACACACATTATTTTATTTTATTTTTCATTTTATTCTTTAAATACATGTAATCTTTAATGAAACTGCATCAATTATTCATTCATGCGAGCTGGCCTACATTTGATCCAAGGACAAAAACGCAAATTATATTTATTTTAAAATAGCTAATTATTTATAATATAATATAACTGATTTTATTTTGAAGGCTTTAATTTTCCCCACCCAAAACATCGTCTGTTTTATTGATTTATGTCTTTAAAAACATCGCAGAAAAACACAATACAGCTGCTTATGTGTGTTGAAGGTTAGAAAACTTCATTAATGGTGTAATATGATTTTTAAAATGACAGTTATGCTGTAAAAAAACAGGCTACAGCCATATTCGCAGCCGCTGCCCTCACCTGCAGCTCCGTTAAGCCCCGGTTTGTAAACACGGTGAGCTTTTAAACATTTGAAGTTAGCGGTTTGATATTAAAGTCGGATTTAATTTTACTCACCCAGACCTCATCCCAGAGGAGTCCGGTGCGGTTTTAGACCCGGTCTGTCCCTTTCAGTCCCGCTGTCAGACGCTAAACATCGCTCCGTTTGTCTCCGACTGACAGCGAGCACCGAGAAAAACGGAGCTAAAAGCTAGCTAACGGACGGCTAAGTGCTTCCGGCGTACACCTTCAGAGTAAAAGACAAAGGCAACGTCACATCTGCAGAGTGGGTTATAATAAAAATAAACACTGTAAAACTTTGATAAATAGCTATTGAGATCTGGGTAAATTGGTTTTCTTTTATTCAAAAATAATAGGAAGAAAAAACAGAAGAACAAACAGAAGAAAAAAATGACCCAGAGGTTAGCGAGAAATCTGTGAAAAGTACAAGAAAATTACCTTAAAAATTTTCCAAAAATAATCCACGCAGACAAAAGCAAAACAAATAATAAAAAAGAAAAAAAAGGAAGTTTTTAAAAAAGAAGTAAGAAATGACCTGGAAAAATGCTCACAAATTATAAGAATTCTATAAAATAATTTTAAGTGTATAATTATAACATAAAATTATAAATCTACATTTTTAATATTATTTATTTATTGGTATCCACATACTTTTCGCCACAAAGTAAATGATGCAAATCTATTTATGCACCTTAAACTGAGACACTGGAATATTTAAGATGTTATTTAATTCATTCAACTTTTATTTTGAAAGACTGAGATTACATACTTCCGGCACAGTCCTGATAAAATCCCGCCAACTTGATGGAGCAGAGCAGAAATTTTTTGTAGTAATGAGGAATGAAATATGATTTTCCAGTGAAGATGCAGACAGCGGACTGCGCATGCGTGCTCTACCTCCATCTGTGCATTGACGACAACAGGTGAAACACAGAGATCCGACTTTTAACAAATTTCACTGTTAGGTGACTTTCTCAGCATCTCTTAAAGGGCTACTACAACATTCATAACGTCCTGATAAGTCTGAAAAAAAAACCCTGATGATGACAGCATATCTACGAAAATCACAAAAAAAGTCATTGTAAACCATGTCCACCAATTTCACAAAAAAGTCGTAGTACAGCATGTCTACGAAAGTCACTAAAAAGTCGTAGTACAGCGTGTCTACCAAAGTCACTAAAAAGTCGTAGTACAGCGTGTCTACGAAAGTCACTTAAAAGTCGTAGTACAGCATGTCTTCCAAAGTCACCAAAAAGTCATAGTATAACTGTCAAAAAAGTGACAAAAAGTCGTAAAAAGTCAGTATCGTATGTGTTCGGGGTGAAAAGATGGGCGTGCCCTTTTTCACCTGCTTGCTGTGTTTGTCTTGTGTGCCTCTCCAGGTGCCGTCCACCTTCCGACCAATCAGAGAAGACAAGCGAGTTTAGTAGTTGAGATGTTGTTTTTTGGTTGTACTTTGAAAATACCTGAGCTGATGTGCACCAAAGTTGATAATTTTGAGTCCTGTTTGGGGGGAGGGTGTGGATTTTCTGTTGAGTTATTAACTTAAATGTCATTTGAATGCTAACTGTTAATTTAAATCGACTTTGTTGGTTTGTTTTTGAGGAAAGTCATTTTGTTAACATTTTTGAAGACGTTTTTGTAAACTGTTATTGCCTTTATGTGTGAATAAACCTGAACTGTGTTTGATGCTCCTATTTCAACTTGTCTTTCATGATATGAAATAATCGCAGTCATATTTTTACAAAAATCATGAAAAACCTAAGCGTAGAATGTCATAGTAATGTCATAAAAACCATAGTATAGTATGTCATCAAAATCTAAAGTATAATATTTCCACCAAAAAAGTCATTAAAAAGTCAATAGTAAAATATGCCATCAAAATGATAAAAGAATCATATGGTGTCATTAAAACGTAACAATATAGTATGTCATACAAAATGTCACAAAAGAGTCATACTATGTCATCAAAAACAGCACAAAAAATCATAGCACAGTATGTCATCAATAATAGCATGATAAAGTCACAGTATAGTATGTCATCAAAAGTCTTCTTTTTCCTGTTTTATTTTGATTCTCACATGTTGTCTTGTCCCAGGTGTCCTCACTTCCTGCCGTCCTGTGTTTCCCACCTGTGTGATTACCTGCCGTGCTCTAATGTGTTGCACCTTTGTTTCATTGTCTCCCCTTCATTATTCAGTATCTGTGTTCTTGTCCCTTCACTGCCGGATCGTCTTTTCCTCAGTGGCATCATGCAGCTACACATTTTTTTGTAAGTCGTTATAGTTTTTGACAAGTTTTCAATTTTTGACTTGTGGACTATGCGGTTTGAAAGGATTTGTTTGACATGCTAAATTATGACGTTTTGGGCCCTTTTTTGGTCATTGTATGCTACTGCGCGACTCTACGAGCTAAATGAAGTTGTTTTCAGCCATTGTTTTTTGGGACATGTCAAAATTTGACATTTTTCGCGCTTACTATACTATGCGTTTTTTTTTTTTTTGGTCCATTTTTTTGACATGCTAAATTATGATGTTTTTGGCCATTTTTCCAAAATTGTATGCTACTGCGCGACTCTACAAGCTAAATGAAGTCGTTTTCAGCCATTTTTGGGACATGTCAAAATTTGACATTTTTCGCCTTACTATACTATGCGTTTTTTTTTGGTCCCATTTTTTTGACATGCTAAATTATGATGTTTTTGGCCATTTTTCCAAAATTGTATGCTACTGCGCGACTCTACGAGCTAAATGAAGTTGTTTTCAGCCATTTTTGGGACATGTCAAAATTTGACATTTTTCGCCTACTATACTATGCGTTTTTTTTTTTTTTTTGGTCCATTTTTTTGACATGCTAAATTATGATGTTTTTGGCCATTTTTCCAAAATTGTATGCTACTGCGCGACTCTATTCAAGCTAATGAAGTCGGTTTTCAGCCATTTTTGGGACATGTCAAAATTTGACATTTTTCGCCTTACTATACTATGCGTTTTTTTTTTTGGTCCATTTTTTTGACATGCTAAATTATGATGTTTTTGGCCATTTTTCCAAAATTGTATGCTACTGCGCGGACTCTACAAGCTAAATGAAGTCGTTTTCAGCCATTTTGGGACATGTCAAAATTTGACATTTTTCGCCTTACTATACTATGCGGTTTTTTTTTTGGTCCATTTTTTTGACATGCTAAATTATGAATGTTTTTGGCCATTTTTCCAAAATTGTATGCTACTGCGCGACTCTACAAGCTAAATGAAGTCGTTTTCAGCATTTTTGGGACATGTCAAAATTTGACATTTTTTCGCCTTACTATACTTTGCGTTTTTTTTTTTGGTCCATTTTTTTGACATGCTAAATTATGATGTTTTTGGCCCATTTTTCCAAAATTGTATGCTACTGCGCGACTCTACAAGCTAAATGAAGTCGTTTTCAGCCATTTTGGGACATGTCAAAATTTGACATTTTTTCGCCTTACTATACTATGCAGTTTTTTTTTGGTCCATTTTTTTGACATGCTAAATTATGATGTTTTTTTTGGCCATTTTTTCCAAAATTGTATGACTACTGCGCGACTCTACAAGCTAAATGAAGTCGTTTTCAGCCATTTTTGGGACATGTCTATAAAATTTGACATTTTTCGTCCATTTTTTTACATATACTATGCGATGGCATTTTTTTTTTTGGTCCATTTTTTTGACATGCTAAATTATGAGGTTTTTGGCCATTTTTCCAAAATTGTATTCTACTGCGCGACTCTACAAGCTAAATGAAGTCGTTTTCAGCCATTTTTGGGACATGTCAAAATTTGACATTTTTCGCCTTACTATACTATGCGTTTTTTTTTTTGGTCCATTTTTTTGACATGCTAAATTATGATGTTTTTGGCCATTTTTTCCAAAATTGTATGCTACTGCGCGACTCTACAAGCTAAATGAAGTCGTTTTCAGCCATTTTTGGGACATGTCAAATTTGACATTTTTTCGCCTTACTATACTATGCGTTTTTTTTTTGGTCCATTTTTTTTTGACATGCTAAATTATGAGGTTTTTGGCCATTTTTCCAAAATTGTATTCTACTGCGCGACTCTACAAGCTAAATGAAGTCGTTTTCAGCCATTTTTGGGACATGTCAAAATTTGACATTTTTTCGCCTTACTATACTATGCGTTTTTTTTTTGGTCCATTTTTTTGACATGCTAAATTATGATGTTTTTGGCATTTTCCCAAAATTGTATGCTACTGCGCGACTCTACAAGCTAAATGAAGTCGTTTTCAGCCATTTTTGGGACATGTCAAAATTTGACATTTTTCGCCTTACTATACTATGCGGTTTTTTTTTGGTCCATTTTTTTGACATGCTAAATTATGATGTTTTTGGCCATTTTTCCAAAATTGTATGCTACTGCGCGACTCTACAAGCTAAATGAAGTCGTTTTCAGCCATTTTCGGGACATGTCAAAATTTGACATTTTTCGCCTTACTATACTATGCGGTTTTTTTTTTGGTCCATTTTTTTTTTCCATATTCCATTTTTTTCAAAGCATTTTTCAGCATGCTTTACCATGGCGTGTTTCAATCTGCTACAATATGACATTTTTCAATGCTGGAAAGGTCAACTTTTTCGGACCATATTTTAACAAGCTACATGTTGGCATGATTCAACATGCCATAGTTTTTTTGACATCCTACACTATGACTAATTTTGATTGTCACCTTTTTTGCTGATTTTTTGATGTGCTATACTATCATGTTTATGGACGTGCCTTATTATGACTATTTTTGATGTTGACCTTTTCTCATGATTATTCAACATGTTGTATTATAATATTTTTCAAAATGTCGTACTATGACTTTTTTCAAGGTCAAATCCAGTCATTTTTTTGCCTGATTTTTCAACATGGTATACTATTGCGTTTTCTGACATGCTGTACTGTGACTATCTTCGAGTTTTCAATATGCTATAGAATGACTATTTTTGACATCAAAAACAGGGACTTTTTGGCCAATTTTTTGACATGCTGTTGTTGGTTTAATGACTCACGCAAGGGTCACCCTTTTTTGACATGACAGATCACCGATTTTTACTAGTATCACACTCACAAAAAAGTAGTAATCAGGAAACATAGTTATTTATTATGTCAAATAATGTGAATTAATTCACGATAAATCATCCCTTGGGGCACCTTTCCTGAAATGAGAAGATTTTACGAGGATAAAGTCGTAATAATGTGAGAAAGGAGACGTTATATTACGGAAATAAACACATTGCCAGCAGACTGTAAAACAGGCGAGAGCACAGGCAGCCTCCTATTTCTATATGGTAGAATTTCAGCAGCTTGTTTCCCGTTTTTGGTTTCCTAAATTCAAAACAAAAATGCGTTGTACGGTTTACAGTGTGGCTCGACTTTGGGGACAGCGGTTGTCAAAGAGCTCGTGCTCTCGCCTGTTTGATAGTTGACAAGTATTTTGATGATAGGACATTTGTACTCTTACTTAAGGACTTTTACTTATAACAGATTATTTCTACACTGTTTTTTACTACCTTTACTTCATCCTTATACACGTATATAATATCTTGGTGTTTTTTCGTGTCTAACAAACCTAAAACACGTCCAAAGTGTTCAGACTCAGAAATGACAGACTGCAGTCGTGACTGAAAATAAACGGACTTTATTTGTTCTCGTTTCTTTTTTGGTCTTTTTTGTGTGTTTTTTTCGTCCCTTTTCTCAGTTGGTCCGAGTTGGAGTGTGTGGTACCTCGAATCTTTTCACATACACACCGGACATCATTCACATTTTAAAAAATATCACATACATAACAGAAGGAATAAATAACATATGTACAGGGTGGACGCCTTGTTTTCGTCTGTGATTGTGATTGTCTCATTTGTCCCGAGGACAGCAGCGTCTTGTTTTCTCTGGTCGTGGACGCTTCGTGTTTAGAAGCACTTGCGGTGGACGATGCTGGGACCGGCCTCGTCGTACTCCTGCTTGCTGATCCACATCTGCTGGAAGGTGGAGAGGGAGGCCAGGATGGAGCCGCCGATCCAGACGGAGTATTTACGCTCAGGGGGAGCGATGATCTGACGAGGGGAAGGAAATCTGATTGGTTGGTTTTATCGCCTCACACCCAAAATAATAATGAGAGTGTATTAGAAAAAGATGCGGTTTTTGGTCCGTTTGTTTGGTCCGGCACAGCTGAGCTCTCTCTGCGTGCATCTCGCTAATTAAGTATTTTTATGAACTTGTGTTTGAGCTTTTATGTTTTTGACTTTTGTTGGTTATATTTCGTTTTTGTTTTTTGTTTGTTTTCGACCTCTGGCCGGCGTGCAGCTGATTTCCAGAGATCTGGTTTCCATGCGATGTTTAATAATAACTGAGAGACTAACGGCGTGATGCAGAGTTCGTTACCTTGATCTTCATGGTGCTGGGCGCCAGCGCTGTGATCTCCTTCTGCATGCGGTCAGCGATACCTGGGTACATGGTGGTGCCGCCGGACAGCACGTTGTTGGCGTACAGGTCCTTACGGATGTCGATGTCGCACTTCATGATGCTGTTGTAGGCGGTCTCGTGGATACCGGCAGACTCCATACCTGTGCAGGTGCACGACAGAGACATTCAGGTCAGACATGAGAAACCTGCTGTCATCACTTCATTTCAGCAGCTGAGGATGTAAAGCAGCGATCCTCAACTTATGGCCCGCGGGCCAGATTTGGCCTCTGATAGGGTGTCGGATGCCCCCCCAAAAATTTTCTAATTCACAATAAAAATAAAGTGATTCACACTAGGAATTTTTTGTACTTTTAGTATCCAGAAGGTGCCAGAGTGCATAAAAATGCATCAAAATAGAGTTTGTTTATCAAAAAAAGCACCCAATGATAGACGTCCTAGCTAAGCCCCAAACGTCCTTGAATCTGAGAAATATCCTAAAATCCAAGAAACGTCCTAAAGTCCTAGAAACTTCCTGTAACCCAAGAAATGTCCTGAATTTCTAGGAAAAGTTCTAAACTCCTAGAAATATCCTAAAATGTGAGATACATCCAAAAGTCTTAGAAATTTCCTAAAATCCAAAAATGGCCTAAAATCCTAGAAACTTACTAAAATTCAAAACATGTTCTAAAATCCTAGCAAAGTCCTGAAATCTGAGAAACATCCGAAAGTCCTAGAAATGCCCTAAAATCCTAAAAAGTCGAGTTTCTCTGCTGTGAAGAAGCACAGTTCGTGCTGCTCACCGATGAAGGAGGGCTGAAACAGCGTCTCTGGGCAGCGGAAACGCTCGTTGCCGATGGTGATGACCTGACCGTCGGGCAGCTCGTAGCTCTTCTCCAGGGACGAGGACGAGGCGGCGGTCGCCATCTCGTTCTCAAAGTCCAGAGCCACGTAGCAAAGCTTCTCCTTAATGTCGCGCACGATCTCACGCTCAGCTGGAAACAGGAAAGATCAGATTTGTTCCCAAAAAACTATTAAAGAAAAAGTTAAATTAAATTAAAAATGACTGTAAAAATTTGAGTACTGGTCAGATATTCGGAGAAAGAGTGCTGGCACGAAAACTTTGCAATTAACGGAATAACTTTACATTATTACGCCAAATTTAAGGTGTGCTTCTTCTTTTTGTAAAATAAGAAAAGAAAAAGGACGCTTCTGTGTTTTAACATTTTGTTTGGTGCTGACGTGAAGCGTTTACCGGTCGTGACGAAGGAGTAGCCGCGCTCCGTCAGGATCTTCATGAGGTAGTCGGTCAGATCGCGGCCGGCCAGGTCCAGACGCATGATGGCGTGAGGCAGAGCGTAGCCCTCGTAGATGGGCACGTTGTGGGTCACACCGTCGCCAGAGTCCAGCACGATGCCTGAGAGACAGCGAGAGTCCAGTTTACAGCGTTTTCTCTCCAGACTGTGAGGAAAACTAAAAAAACTCAGTTACAACCTCCTCCGTCATATCTATAAAGTTAGGCTCGCAAACAGCATTTATCTTCATTTTCAATTAATTTATCAATTACTTTTTCGTGGAACCGTTTAGAGAGACGTCTTCAAATGTCGTCTTATGTTTGACAATCAGCCCTAAACCAAAAAAATATTCTGGATAAAACTCAGACAAAAACACTAAATCCTAACATTAGAGAAGCTAAACAAATAAATAATAAAAAATAAATAAATGAATGAATATACCACAGCCCAAAACCCAAAAATATTCAGAATATAACTTCAAGACTAAATCCTGATATTAGAAAACAAAAAACTAAACTAAAAAAAAAATCTAAATGAATAATTAAATAAACAATTATCTTTGTTTGAATAAATTAATGTCTAAATATTGAATAAAATATTTAGTATTATAATATTTAAAAAACTTTTTCTTGACCAATGTACTTTTTGCAGTTTTTGTCAACTTAAAGACAATAATTTTGTCTCAACAAACTTGTAATTAGCATTTACCATTTTTTCTGACATTAAACAGACCAGTTTTCTAAAATAAATAACCCATACACCAAAGTTATTATTATTATTAATGAATAAAATGATGCATGTAGTGTCATATTGTGATATCATGATCATGATATCATGATATTTTGCATTTTTAAAGAAATGAAATTAATTATTAATTTATAAAGAATGATAAAGTAACAATGAACACCTGTGTGTGTGTGTGTGTGTGTGTGTGTGTGTGTGTGTGTGTGTGTGTGTGTGTGTGTGTGTGTGTGTGTGTGTGTGTGTGCAGGCTCACCGGTGGTGCGGCCCGAGGCGTAGAGGGACAGCACGGCCTGGATGGCCACGTACATGGCGGGGACGTTGAAGGTCTCGAACATGATCTGCGTCATCTTCTCCCTGTTGGCTTTGGGGTTGAGCGGGGCCTCCGTCAGCAGGGTCGGGTGCTCCTCGGGGGCCACGCGCAGCTCGTTGTAGAAGGTGTGGTGCCAGATCTTCTCCATGTCGTCCCAGTTGGTGATGATGCCGTGCTCGATGGGGTACTTCAGGGTCAGGATGCCCCTCTTGCTCTGGGCCTCGTCGCCCACGTAGGAGTCCTTCTGCCCCATACCGACCATCACGCCCTGCAGAGCGGAGCAGCAAACGCGCTTCAAAAACAAGTCGACTCCAGTCTGCAGCCGTTTACGACATTCACACTGAGCTTTAGTCCCAAACACACAGTACATACACCCTCCAAGTGTCAAATATGACGTCTTCTGGTGTTATTTTCCTTCTCAAATACTGTCACATTTCTTAAAATCTTATTAGTCGAATCTCGGTATTAAAACTGTGAATGGGAGTTCCCCATCAGACCTTTTTCGATTTAAAAAGTCTTCATTTACAGTGTTTTTACAACTAGAAATCTAAACCAAAAAAAGTTTTTGTACTTAATTTGTATTCATTGATCTGTTTTCTACACTGTTTTTTATTTGTTTTTTCTTAATTTTGTGGAAACATGGAAAACTACACGTTACATTCATGTAAAGTCAAATCACACCAGGTCTTTATTATGGTTCCTTCAGCTTCGGTCAAATTACATTTGAGAGTTATTTAGATTTCTTTAATGCCACTTTAAACCAAAAATTTAAAAACCTAATACAAAATACTTCCCATTAAGGACATTTTTGCTAAATATTCACTGTACCTGTGACATAAAAGCTGGCTTTTTTAGTCAATTTCAAAAGTCACAGATGATACTGAAACTACTTAAAATGTTGAAAAAATAGAGCGAATCAAGTGGAAAAATTATTACATTATCCTGAAAGTTTCCATTTGGTTTGCCTTGTTCCTTTGTTATTTGTCTGGATGTGACAAATGAATATGAGGTTAATGAGTTTAGTCAGTTATTTAAAAAAAACCTAAAAGATATTACCAATTATTTTGACATTTTAGAAATTAACATTAGAAAAAAAATTCTACTTCCCATATCTTAGCATTTTTAAGACTATTATCATTATTATTATTATTATTATTATTTATTATTATGATAGGTGGCAGTATTTTTATTTATCTATTTTAATTGCATTTTATTTCTCAAAATATTTTGAATTTAGAGAAATAAAATCTGGCCTATAGTTACTGAATGAGCCTTTCGAGTCAGAAATAAAGGGCAGAAAAGAGCTAAAAACTCAGGTCAAAGGTTGTGTGACTAAAAGTGATGAGAATAGAAATCATAATGTTGAGGGTTAAATATAAAAACATCCACTGTTTAATTTTTTATTTTTTTTAGGGATGTTCTTGTGTACCTGGTGACGGGGTCGGCCGACGATGGAGGGGAACACGGCCCTGGGGGCATCGTCTCCGGCGAAGCCGGCCTTCACCAGGCCGGAGCCGTTGTCACAGACGAGGGCGGTGGTCTCATCGTCGTCACACATGTCTGCAGCTTCTGGAGGAGAGAAGTCACTCAGAGGGTTAAACACAGAAGAAAGACATTTATTATCAGCTGAATGCACAAAAATGACTTGAAATGTTAAACCGAGGTTTCCTTCAGGGCTGAACTGCACACACGTGATGTTTAAATGCATTGAAGAATAAAAATAATAATTTGAGTCACACATTGTTTAAGATGTCAGTAAACACTGATGTGCAGTATGTTTACAATTATAACTTATTTATTTAATCACTTTTCAAATAAAGTTTCCATCAAAGTACCTGAGCTGTGTTTAATTATCTTTTAGCTGATTAAATCATCGACTTTTTTAATTATTTCTGACCATAAATCAAAGTTTAAAGCTGCTATAATTAAAGCACCTGAGCGCAGCAGGTCAGACGGCCCTCCCCGCTGAGGGTGAACAGACGCCGGCTGCGGCGCACTGCCAGCTCCCGCCACTTAACCACTCAGCCCGGTAACTCTCCGTTAATTTACTCACTGAAAGTCTAAACAAACCCCATTAAAACAAACCAGACCCCATTAAAACAAACCAGACCCCATTAAAACAAACCAGTCCCCATTAAAACAAACAGACCCCATTAACAACACAGCAAAATTTTAAACAAATCAGACTCCACTAACACCGCCCCGCCGCCCGCCCGCCCCGCTCCATCCAGCCGCTCACCTCTGCTGGTCTCCGGCTGTCGGTGGGGGAACTTTAGCCGCTGCTGGCTCCGGATGAACGGGTGAAGAGGCAGCGAGCACCGGGGTCCTTATATACACCGTCTGCTCCATCGCGCCCCCCGGGGAGGCGTGTGTTTCTGCTCCGGACAGCCGCTCAGGAATGTCCGAGTATCCGACAGGAATTCAACCGGGCCCGGCGTCCATATTTGGTCGCGCGCGAGGGAGGGCGGCCGGCCCGCACACAGAGGCTCGCGCGCCGGGAGGGCCATATATGGAGAGGAAGCCCCGCGAGGGCGCCGCGGTGCGCTCGAGCCCGTGTATGGAGCGAGACCGGGCCGACGCACTGAGCGGTACTGGCGCGCGAGGAGGAGTACTACTACTACTACTACACATTCATTCAAGCTGTAGGAAGTACACATGCCCATTCAAAACTTTACAAACTTAAAAAACTAAAACGAATAATAATAATAATAATAATACTATTTATACTAATATTTTTTTTTAAAAAAAATGTACATTCATTCAGCCTGTGGAAAGTACACACACCCATTCAAAACTTTACAAAATTAAAAAGTCATTAAAAATCTAATTCAATTTAAAAATATATATATATAAAAATAATAAATATACATATATACACACACACATTTAGCATATATAGCATAAAAAACTCACATTCATTCAGCCTGTAGGAAGTACACACACCCATTCAAAACTTTACAAACTTAAACTAGCAAGAAAAATTACTCATATATATATATAGTTTTACATTCATTCAGCCTGTAGAAAGTACACATGCCCATTCAAAAATGTAACTTTGGTCTCTATTATTAATATATAGTTTTTTAATTTTACATTAATTCAGCATATAGAAAGTACACACGCCCCTTTGAAAAATGTAATGTTTGCTTTATTATTATTATTATTATTATTAGTAGTAGTAGTAGTAGTATTTATTTATTTTTAATCTAATTATTTTCCAAATAATCTGAATTCAGAAAAAAATCAGGCCTTTTTTTCTTTTAGTAAGGGACTGTTCTTTACTTGTATACTTGTTAGGGTTTTATTTTTCCCCTCCCCGGAGCCTAAAATATTTTTCTTTGAGCCTCCCTGAGTGACTTGGGGAAAATGCATAATCCTCCCTGAACCATATGTAGTTGTATATGAAAAAATAAATAAAATAACAACCTTAGTTTTTTCCTTATTTGTTTTGCATGCTGGTTAGTTTGTGCAAATTTTTAAATGGGACGTAGAATAAAATGATTTTGATGAAATGTCACTATGTGATTGTTTTGTTTGTTTTTGTGGTTAAAGAAAGCAAAACAGAATGAAATAAAAGCACGTAAAATGACAGGAAAACTGTCCCGAAGGGTTAAATAGCTGTTGCCAACCAATCAGAGACATCTCGGTCAGCTCAGTAAATGAACTTTTGACTTTGTTTGATTTTGACGTGAATAAATATTGCTCATATTTATTTTTTCTCTCGGCTCAGGAGGATTTACGAGTTTTTCTTTCAGTTATGTATGGAGGCTCAAACATGCACAGCAGCTGAGTGACGTTCACGCCTCAGTTTCTAAAACAAGAGGGTCGGGACCTCCAAACCTTCGGACAGCTGCGACTGAGGACCGAGACAAAATTCCTCTGAGACAAAAAACTGAGCCAACAGACGCGACTGTGTTTATCCAACTGTGACTGAGATCAGGGAGACTCAGAGCTGCAGGTCAGAGCTTAAAAAAGGAAGATGAAACCCCGACAGGAGGAGACCGAAGTCACCCGTCCAGACAGGAAACGCCATAAAACTCAAAGTCCGAGTGACTAAACTAGCTTCTTCATTTAACCCTTTCAAACCCGGAGCGACATCACTTTTCTTGTGCTACTTTCAGAAGAATTTAAAACCCTCTGAACGCAAACAAATTGGTGCGATTTCTTTTTGAAAAAACAACAAAAAACATGTTTTTTAAAAATTTTATATTTTTTAATTTATAGAGATACGTAGTTAATCAGTACTAACTGATATCAAATATCAAATTTTCCAAAAGGACAAATCTTTTTTTGGAACATGTCCTTGCTGTGTGAATACGGACAGAAATCGACAAACAATGTCCCCGTAATTGGGTCTTTTTGGGGAGTTTTTCGTTAGTCGCTGTGAGGGTCTAAGGACAGACGGATGTCGGATGCTGTAAAGCTCTCTGAGGCAAATTGTGATTTGTGATAAAAAGCTTTATGAATAAAAAAAATATATAATTGAATTAAACCAAACTGCAGTTTAACCCTTAAAACCTGCGAGTTGTCTTGATTTTGTTTTGTTTGTTCTTGTTTTGGTGTCTTGTTTGAGGATTCGTCCTGAAAGGATCTACTGTTTCTTTATTAAAGACCTAATTATGTTTCACTGTGGTATCTCGCTGTTTTCAAGGAAAACAAAAAAAGTCTTGATTTCTTTCAAACACGTGGGGAGGGCAGCGAGCAACAAGAGAAATGACCCAAAAAATTACTAAAGTACAAGTAAATCACCTGAAAATTAGTAAAACAACAAACAAAAATGGAATTAAAAAAAAGAAAAAAAATATGACCTACAAAAAGTGCTTAAAACATAATAATTCATATAATAATTATATAACATAATGTTTTATTTTTTTCCCTAAAAATTCTCCTTTTTTTAAAGAATAATTTTCTAAATCTACTATTTTTTTGCAATTTGTGGAGTTTTTTTTTTACCAGGTCCATGTTGCTTATTTTCCCTTTTTGTTCCACAATTTTTAAAAATATAAATAATTTTGTTCAGGGTTTAAAGGTTTAAATATTTGTGGAAGGCGTCTGAAAGCAGCACAAGAAAAGTGATGTCTCTCCGGGTTAATTGTATGAAACAGACCGCAGCACTGAAGTTTCATCTGGGCAGAAAAAGGCAAATTTAAAGTGTTTCAGTTATTCCATCTTTTAAAGGTTTAATCTCTCCAGTTAAAAACTGCAGTTATGTGGAGCTGATGTCCCTAATCTAACCTACTTTCACTATTTTTAGGCGAGCTGGACGCTGAGAGCCATCTGCAGCCGAGAAACTGGTTCATCACGGAGGATCTGTCAGAGCGGCCGCCGGTCAGCCAGCAAAGAAATCTATTTTTAACCAGCGTCTGCCCCTCGTCACCAAACAGCAGGAAGTCCTGACTAATGCGGGATCGAGTTTCTGTCACTTTCGAGGTCTGACGGCGAGAAGCCAGAGAGGAAAAACAAAAAAAACTTCCTGCAGAGATTTTTGTATTTATAAAATATCTGCAAAGCAGCTGAAGTAAAAAGTGAAATATTTGTGGTGGAAAAAGATGAACACGCAGATATTGCGATCTCTCGAGTGACTCAAAATAGTACTAAAGTAACCAAGTTAAAGTATTTTGTTACTTTCCAGCACTACTGATATTTTTTTCAGTCGCATCTCTTTGTTTTCGTGGTAGATATTTTTAAAGGCACTGCAGCTTCATGAACATTAAGGCTCAGACATATTTTCCACGAACAGCTGCAGACTATTTAATATTTATACTAACAATATTTATTGTACTTATTAATTTAGTCTCTTTTCAGTATTTTAATCTGTTTCAGAAACGTCACTAGATGTCAGTAAATGACAACAGAACGCTTAAATCCTGTTGTTTTTTTTCGAGGATATCTTTGTGCAGCTTTGAGAAAAAAACTCTCAGTACTCTCTAAAATAATAAAATAAATGTAAATAAATAAAAACAAACTGCAGAGCGAGTACAGAAATAACAACACATTTATGTAGAAAAGAGCAGAATACAAACTAATCTTGAAAAGTGATCGTACTGTGAAGGAAAGAAGTGCGGGCGGTCGTCACATCTGTGCTTGGAGGTAATGTTCGTAATTTGCCCGGAGGACGAATTCAAAATAAGGTTTTGATTTCAGGCTGCTCAGATCGTCGAGCTCCAGCAGGTCTTTGACGTCCGGCAGGAACGTCTGCAGAGGAACTCCTGCAGAACAAGAGCCATTTGTCATTTAGGGAAAATACTGAGGCATTTTTTAATGATTGTTTACAAGAAAACGCTTCAACAAACACACGTTTGATTAGATTTTCACATAAAGACATTTAATGATGTACTTAAAAAAAAAAAAAAAAAAAAAAACTGACTCATCTGTCAGCTGAGCTTATTGCTCGTTTATTTTTTACTAAATTTGGCGTTTTTTTTCTGCATGTTTAGTAAATTTATCACATGACAGCTGCTAAGTTTACAAAGTAGATTATTCTAAGAGAGGAGAGCAAGTTTGCTGACTATAAAACTTGCTCTTTTTTTTGGCTTGCGGGTGAGAACATAAGGACCATTTTTTTTTTATTTTTGGGTGAAGTATCCCTTTAAATCCTTCAGGTTATATTTGCTAAATGCAGCTTCGTGAATGTGTCTCACCTTCCTGGATGAGTTTGAGGAGGATCTTGACGAAGATGCTGTCCTTGGCGGCTTCCAGAGGGTCGTCGCTCCCGTCAGCGGAGGACCAGCTGGGAGGCACCATCAAATAAATCAGTTTTTCCACAACCGTTTTTTTTTCTTTTCCCCTTTTCAACCTTTGCCGTTCTCACGTGAATGTTTGTTTTCATTTTAAAAAAGGCTCTGAAGTGCTTTTAATCATTTCACGCACAGTTTTTAAAAAAATCTTCCGTCTAAATTAAATTTAGGTAAATCTGCAAAAACAAAACAAATGTGACAGGTGGATCTTACTCATCTCTCCTGAGCGCTTTGCCGAAAATCTCACACTTCAGCGAGTCGATGTCCTCCGCCTCCTCCTGCAACACAGAAACCCACATCAGCCGAGCATATTTAAAGATGCGTTTTTGGGCGTTTTGCTTTCATTTGTTACGAGAGCTGAAGCATGAAAGAGGGGATGACACGCAGCAAAGGGTCGAGGCTGAAACTGAACCGCTGCGGCCTCCCGCCGTGAGGCGCCACACATCAGTCAAATTTTAACTGCAGCGAAACGCCAACAAGCCAAACCTCCGACAGACGAATCATTCAGGACGTTACCTCGTCGATGTACTCCAGCAGATCCAGAGCCTTTTTGAAGTCGTACTCGTTGGCTCGTCTGTTGTCATCGCAGATGTACAACTGAGGAGAGGAGGAAACGTGAGCCGCGTGAGTGAGAGCGAGCGTTAAAGTGCATGCGTGTGTGTGTGTGTGTGTGTGTGCGCTACAGTTACAGATGTGCAGATGACATGCAAATAGATTCAGGTTTTGAGGTTCTTTCTTTTTTTAAGATCATTTTTTTTTGGCTTTTCTTGCCTTCATTATATCATTAGAGAGCGACAAGAAAGGGGGAGAGAGGATGACACGCAGCAAAGGGTCGCAGCCTGGAATCGAACCTGCGTCGCTCCAAAAGACTCAGCCCTGAAGGTTGTTCTTTCTTTAATATTTCACCACCAAAACATTCAAAGAATCAAAATATTTAATATGAAACGCAGCAAAGTCAAAAAAAAAAAAAAAAAAAAAAAAAAGGTGTGTGTGTGTGTGTGTGTGTGTGTTTTCTCACCTGGATGAGGTTGTGTGCGCTCAGCAGAGGCATGGTTTCGGGGTTCTGCTGCTTCTCCTCCAGCAGCTGTCGGGGCAGCGTCTCCTGATGCAGCAGGAAGCGCTCCTGCTCCACGATGTCTGATTGGACACAAAAAAGGCATCGTTCACACTGCGTTCTCAGGTGTGACTGTTTAACGACAGCGTGAACAGCACAAATCACATGAGTGTGATATCTTTCAGTCAGATTCGGACGCTGTGCGGTCCTAAGTCAGATCTGATTTTCTGAACCTCAGTGTGAACAGATGCAGCCTGTTTCTTCATTCAGTGTGACTTTAACTCCAGAGCGGTATTTCTCTACGAAATGAAGGAAAGTTTTTCTCCTCGTTGGGTCAATCAATCTGAAATTGCACATGAGCTTTGAGATTTACCATCAGCGGAGCCTGACGAAGCTCTTTGTCTCATTCACCCACTGCTCGTGCACGTTTGGTGATTGATTAGATTTATTTAGCACATTAAAATGTTATATGTTTTACATTTCAATAAAAGGAAACACGCAGGGGAAATACAGGAAACCCTCAAGGGGCTCGACAAGTGAAACCATCAATCAGTGCACGTACCGTGTACGTTTTAAGTTTAGTGTGTGAGTAACAGCCGACGTTGAGCTCGTGTTTTTACCGTCGACTTGTTTGTTGAGTTCGTCCTCCGGCAGGTCGGACGCGAGCACCGTCAGCTTGCTGAGAGCCAGCAGCGTCTTCTTCTTCACAAAGTAACGTGTCTCGGTGTTGGCCTGGCTGTAGAGCGTCCTGTTGGCCTGCAGGGACACGAGACAGCTCATCAGTCACAGCGAAGGACGGCATCAAACATCTGTGCAGCCTGCGGACGACGCTGTGTTTTATTTTAAGGATCGTGCGGGAATATTAATAAATGTGAGTTGCAATTGTGATTTTTGCTTTTTTATTTCCTTTTTTTGATTTTTACTACAGATTCATCTCAAACAAAAACTGATTAATGACGAATGTTCACAAACTGTAGTTCAAGAATGATGAACAACAAACTGTTAACACCTTAAAAATGATTATTTGCACTTTTTATTTTTTAATCGTTTACTCTAAAAAATCTGACTTCTTAACAACTAACTGTATCTGTGTTTTGATGTCTTGTATTTTTTGTTGCGGTTTTTATAGGTTTCTATCACACCCTCACATTACTTTTATATATTTTATCCACATTTTGTTTTGTATTATGTGAAACAAAAAAACTAAACTGGTATCTTTTGCCCGAGTTAGTTATTATAGGCAAAGAAAAGCAGAGTATTTCAATTTATAAAGCTGTAACCAACAAATTAGTTAACCCTTTCAAACCTCAATCGACAGTTTTCGTGCTACTTCAGTCGCCTTTAAAAGGTGTTTCAACTTTTAAATCCTGAGCTAATTTATCTGATTTCTTTCAAAAACATGTGAAAAAGGCAATGAGCACCTTGGCAAGTAACGTCCTGCAACCTGCAAGATATCAGTAGATTTGGAAGATTATTTACAAAAACAAAAAGCTAGGGAAAAATGTCGGAAAACTACTTTTATAATTAGCCTTTATATTTAAAAATATGTTGCAGAATTAGTTATTTTAAACATGTTTCAAGTAGTTTCCTTGTTTTGTTTTTTTCCTTCCACCATTTTTTTGGTGCTAATTTTCATTTACATTATTTTCTTTAGCTTTTTTTATTTTAGTAATTTCTTGCGAGTTTTTGGGTCAGTTCTCCTGAAGTTGCTCGTTGCCTTGATCCCGTGTTTCTGAAATATATGAAGTTACTTAACTCAAGGTTTCGAAGGATTGAAATGATCAACTACTGGGTAAAAGAGACAATTTGTCGACTCAAAAAAAATATGAATTTCGTAAATATGTTACAATACTCTTCAATTAAATTACTGTTATAGACAATAAAGCTTGGAAACAAAAAAAGCTCATTAAACAATAAAGATCCACAGTGGTCAAACTTGGCATCTTAAACTTTGTCTTTAAAATTTCACAAACACGACTTTTAATCACGTTTAAAGGTTACATTAAAACATATCAGCTTTTTCGACTCTTTCCTCTGTTGCTCAGCGACCAATGTTTCTGAAAACGTTGATGCAGCGCCGTCGTGAAATCACATTTAGTGTGAAAAACTCATTACTGAGTTCTTCGAAAAGTAAAAATGGCGAATAAAGAACAAAGTCAAAACCAAAGTCAGCCTGCGTTTAAAAGCAGGAAGATAACACTTCTGCTTGTGTGTGTGTGTGTGTGAAAATATGTGTGTTTGTGTGGTAAAATGTGTGCGCTTGTTAACTGCAAACAGGAAGGAAACTGCGCAATGTGTGTGTGTGAGTGTTGGTGTGTGTGTTTAGTTCAGAGACAGTATTATTGCTGGTTGTTTTTAATGCTGATGAAACAGGAAGGAAAGTGTGTGTGTGTGTGTGTGTGTGTGTGTGTGGGTGTGTTTCTTCAGTTTTTCACTTTAAAGGGTTAAAGGAAGGAAGTCATATGTAAGGCCGTGTGTGTGTGTGTGTGTGTGTGTGTGTGTGTGTGTGTGTGTGTGTGTGTGTGTGCGTATTATCTATCCTTCACGGTGGTAGCAGAGGGAAGGAAGGAAGGAAGAGAGGAAAGGTAGAAAAGACATAAAAAACTGAAGAAAGATAGAGGGAAGGAACAGAAGAAAAAGGGGGGAAAGAAGTGAAAAATAAAGGAAGGAAGAAACAAAAGATAAAGGTGAAGAAGAAGTTAGGAGAGAAAAAGGAATAAAAGAAAAGAAGGAGGGATTAAATGAGGAAAACAAAAATGAGAACAAAGAGAGCAAACAGGCTGAAAAAAGAGGAAAGACAGAAGAAAGGAAGGAACAGAAGTAAAAGGAAGGAAAGAAGCAAAAACAAAGACAAGGAGAAGCAAAGAGTAAAGGAAAGAAAGAAAGAAAAGAAAGAAGACAAAAAAGACGGTAAAGTATGAAGGACATAAGAACAAAAGAAAGGATCAACAGGGAAAAGCTAAATGGGAAGGATGAAAAGAGGATGTGAGGAGGAAAAGAAAGAAGGAAAAACAAAAGGAGAGGAAGACATTAAGAAAGGTAGGATGGAGTGAACAAAAGTAAAAGAGAAGAAACAGATATAAGGTAGAAAAATGAAAGAGGAAAGAAAGAAAAAAGTAAAGGGAGGGATGAAAGAAGGGAGGATAAGAATAAAATGAAGAGGTAAATAAAGACAGAAGGGAAGGAAGGACATGAAGAGGACAGGAAGGTAGAAACAAAAAGAAACAGAAAAGAAGAGAGTCAGGATGGATGGAGGGAAGAGAGGAAGGAAACAAAGACTAGAAGGAAGAAACGGAGGAAAGGAAGGAAGGAATAAAAATAAAAGAGGAAACTATTTCTTTGTGTTTTCTTCACTGGGAGAGCTGAGGAGGAAATGAAAAGAAGGAAACAAACAGGCAAACGGAGAGAGGAGATAAGGAGGGAGGAAGGAAGGAGGAGAAAAGGTAAAAGGAGGAAAGAAGGAAGAGAGGATCGTGGGATGGAGAGAATAAAGAAAAAACAAAGCAGTGAAGCTGAGTATAAGTGAAGATGCCATCTGAAGCCATCTGTCACTGAGGAAGAGTAAAAGAGGAAGGAAGAGTGTTTTTTGTAGACTCACAGATGATGTGGTGTGTGTGTGTGTGTGTGTGTGTGTGTGTGTGTGTGTGTGTGTGTGTGTGTCGTACGCTGCGGTAGTCGTGGACGTGGATGTGGTGCAGCCAGCTCAGGTGCTGGTGGGACTGCAGGAAGCTGGCGAGCTGCTGGTGCTGCGCGGCGGGCTGCGACAGCAGCTTCCCTCTCTTCCCTTTCTCCATGTACCAGCGGAACAGGAAGTCGGCAAAGTTCTGCGGCAGGAAGTGACAACGGGACAAAGAGGAAGCTGGCTGAGCGTCTGGCGTGTGAAATGAAAGTAAAACTGCAAGTGTGATCACACGCTGAGCGCACTCCTAAAGACGCAGTGTGTTTACGGCTCAGTGGAGCCGCTCTGACGGCTCCATCAGGATCTGACTGAAGTGAAAGTCACATTAATTAGTAAACAGAAATAGATCAAATAGATATTATTATTATTATTTTAAATTCTTCATTTTCCTGGACAGCATTATCACATTAATACAGAGTTCAATGTCTCCTGCTGTTGAGGTTTTTTTAAATGAAAGTTAAGAACTTTTAACACATAGGTATTATTTTTAAAAATATCACATACAACTAAGACAAACGCAACTGGTTCATTGTTCAGTAAAAATAAAAAATAAAAACATTTCCACGTTGCAGCGATCCTGCTGTCAACTTTACGCCTCTTTGCTGTGACCATGTCTGCGACCCAACAGGAAATGAAACTGTCCCGTTTGTTTATTGTCTGTTTGTGAAAACACATCAGCTCCACCTGAGTTCATACCTGATGAACTGTGTGATAATTCTGACACTGCTCTGCTTGATTAACCAATATTGTGTTGCAGGCCACATTTAACGTTCATTTTAAAAGGCCAAGCCAAGGGCCATTTAAAAATTAATTTGAGGGCCACAAGTAGCCCCGGGGCCAGTGTTTGAACATTTGGACACTATATTTAGAATATTTTCACTGCTTCACCTTGTCATATGACAGCCTTTACTGACAGGGATTCAAAGCCGCAGGAGAGCGTGTAATTAATTAAGTGTAATGAACAAAAGAAACGGGGGCCGGTGCATTAAAGAGCAGCTGTAACGTGCTGATAAATTCTGTCTAAATGAGCTCTTTTAGTGTCTCTGGATGTTTCTGTACCTGATCTGCAAACTTGCTCATGTAGTGCTGCAGGCGGCTCTGGTTGTCCGTCTGCTCACACATCTGAACCAGGATGTCGAAGTCGCAGTACTTCTCCGCCAGCGCCGCCACCCACTGGTACTGACCCAGCTCCACTGCAACACAACAACGACGTCACGGTGACAACAGCAACTCAGAACACCCGAAATACTCTCACTGCGTGTAAAACCTGGCTCTGACACTGAGACAGCTGTGGACACAGTTTTCATCATGACTGCTTTTTAAATTTAAACTATTAACCAAAAAAGAGCTTCTGACTTTGTCTCAGTGTCAGTTTGTTTCGGGGAGATTGTTCCTTTATTATCAGTAGAGCATGTCCAAAAAACAAAACTGCACGCACAGTCCCTCAACTGAATAATTTATTTTCTAGTAACTTAAACTTTGTTTTTATTTCTGAAAACTTCCCACAGCTCCTGAGGAGGATCGTTTCTCGTTTATACGCGTTTCCTAAAAGCAAAAAAATGCATGCACTTACACAGCGGGGCCAGCAGCTCCGAGCGGCGCTGGCTGTACTCCATCTCCAGGCTGTTGTAGCGCTCCTGGTTGGCCCCCGGGGGCCTCTGCTGCTGCAGGGAGTTCAGCTGGGCCACGTAGCCGCCCAGGTAGATGTCCAACAGCGCCACCAGCTGCTCGCAGAGGGCGCTGCGCAGCTCAGAGTCGGCGTGCGGATACACAGAGCGCAGGATGATCTCATGCTGGCGAGAGATGACGGAGCGAACGCCGCCAACGCCGCCAGACGCTGAAGGAGAAAAGATCAGGAAAAAAATGACGGTCCCACAGGTTTGGTAAAAATACGACGAAAACAACTGGGAATTTAAAAAAATAATAAAAAACACCAATATTTAAGAGCTTATTTTAGTCACAACACTTACATGGACTGCACCATCCTGATTTTTACACCATCTTTGATATTATGCACACTCGTATTGGACTGCGAACAAAATGCACTTGACCTGAACAGTCTGAATGTAACTATTTAGTTTCCACAGTGTATTTTAGACTTATTGTAGGAGCTGAGCTGCAAATTCACTGATTACACTCAAATACACAATCTGGACTACATTTAGGACACATGCATCAACACACACACAATTATCAAATCAATAAGTATGAAAAGTGTGTAAAATGTATCAAACAGTTGCTAAGCGTTGAATTAAAGTAAAGTCCGATGTTGAGTCCGGCTGATGTGGTCTACCTGTCCATGGGATGTACTCGGGCTCTGCAGCAGCGTTTTCAGCAGCTCTGTACATGAAGGCCTTCGTCTCTCTGTACTGACCCGCAGCCTGAAGCATGTCCTGCACACACACAGAGTACAGCGGGTACATTTACTTCACAGAAGTACCAGAGTATCGTATGACAGAGGCGTTTCTTCTTAGAGCTGCTGTCGTCCTTCTCTGGCGATGAATGTGTTTACCTTGATGATGTTGTTGACGGTGAGAATGACTTCGGCCCACTGCACCGAGTCGACGGGGTTGTCCTTCAGACTCCGCTCCTCCTCGTCCAGCAGACAGTCAAACACCGAGGAGATCTGAGACACCTGTGAGAGCATCCATCCATTAATCCAGCTCCTCCGCACACATCGTCTTTTTGCTCGCAGCAGAAAAGCATCAGACTCAAACCTCTCTGAAGAAGACGTCGGCGGCGGTGAGGCTGGGCGGCACGGTGGTGCCGTTCCTCTGCAGCGCGATGCCGATGGCTCGGTTCACCAGCTCGCCGTGTTTGGCGTGGTGGTTCTTCAGCGCCATCGCTGCCTGAAGCTTCTCGGCGTGTTCGCACAGCAGCAGGCGTGTCGCCATGGGAGACGAACGCACCGTCACCTGGCTGAGCCGGTCCAGCAGACCCACCTGACAGAGGAGCACGGAGGCAAACATTTAATATCATACTGAATCTACTTTTCTGTTTTGCATCCTCTATCACATTTCGCACTGCAGGACGTGCTGACGGCAGGCTGACATTAAAGCCTTGAGAAACCTTGAGTCCTTGTATAAACAAACCTTAAAAACTTTGGACAACAGCCTCTGCAGCATCATCACTGCAGGATACTGGAGAAATACAGTTTACTGAGCTTTAAGAATTTTACATTTTTAAATTTATGGCTGGTTTATAAAAATTCTGCACAGTTTTGCCGCTCCTTCACGATGTAACTTTGCGTTTACTCTCTCAGGAAGTTCGATTAGATGCTCTCGATTATAGCTGCAGCTCCGTCACGACTACTCAGCTCTGCACTCGCTGACTCTGAACTTTATAACTTACTTTTAATTTGAGAAAAACATTCACTTCTGATGTGCTGCTGTGTGCAGCTTTTGACTCTGTCTGCCAGCCTTTGCCTAGGATCTCTTTTATTCATTTAATTTTCTATCATACGCTCAGCGCCCACTTTATTCCCCACGTTGCCTGTTTTTAAATCTCGTTTTAAAAACTTGGTCATTCTCAGATTACGTATGCGAGTTTACGGTTTCTGTACTTTTAACGTTGTGGTTTTATTGCCTTCTTAAATAGCTGGTTTTCTTGTTTTTTGTTCTCTTTTATGTCATCTGTGCTATTTTATATTTATTATTTTTATCACTATTTTTTAAAAATGTATTTATAGATGTACAGTACTTTGGTCAGCTCTGTTTTATAAATAATAATTGTGATACATTACAATACAATATGTAATTACACGATACAATCTAATGAAACCCAGAGTGCTGAAGTTATTAATGCAATTTTTAAAAAAAGGAAAATAAGTGTGTGTGTGTGTGTGTGTGTGTGTGTGTGTGTGTGTGTGTGTGTACCTGCAGCAGGAAGTCCATGAAGCAGCCGTGCGCCTTCATCTTGTCCTCCAGCTGGTGGAGGATGATGAGGGAGGTGAGAGGAAAGCCGGCGCTCTCTGGAGGAACAGAAACAGAAACGTTTAGATGAAATAAAACATTATTTAGATCATCAGTGAACAAGGAGGAAATATGCCATCCAGAGCAGCTCTTGGCAGAGGAGATATAGGAGGTGCAAAGCTGGTAGCGCCAAAAACCACCAAAAACCCTGATAATAATTCTCTGCGCCCGTTAGCGCCTTTCTTCATGTTCTGCCTGGAAATTAACAAATAAAGAGAAATAATGATAAACTCGGCGCCCCTGCTGTTTCTCATCATTGACCTGCTGACCAGCCTGCACCGCAGGACCTGACAGCGCTGCGGACTGAAAGGTTGAATTTAGTGGTTATTTCTAGGGGTTCTCAATGTATCATATGCACAAAAATATCTTCAAATTTAGTGAATATGAATGAATATATGTGGCTTAATTACTGTAAATATAACACAACAGAACACAAGGTATTTTTTAGAATATCTCTATCTCTATATTTTATATTTTTCCTTGAAAAAATCATCAGCAATTCCTCAAAATCTAATATAGTAAATAAAGATTTTGTTGTTGAGCTTGTTTATAATAATACAAAATAAGCCTTGGGCTTCAGCCTATTCCTTTAACGGTTACCGAATGTAAAAAAATTATTAAAAAGTGTGAAACAAACTGTATGGTGTATGTAACCAAAATAAAGTATTAATGCATTCATTTACTGTGCGTCTCATAGTTTGACAGTGTAAAGAAATGACACGGCAGGCAGCTTTTGATTTAAATTTCATGTGCCCTCTGTCCCTCCTCACCGTCAGGGACAGACTCGGCCCAGCGGGGGTCGGACGCCGGGTAATCGTCCACCAGGTCCAGGTTGATTTGAGTCACCATGCCGTCGAGCTCGGCTCCCTCCTCGCCGTCACTGTCGGCGGGGAAGAGCTCGTCCGTGACCGTCTGAGCGCCAACCAGATCGTTTCTGAAAGAAAGACGATTATTTTTTCACGAGGACTAAAACATCTTAAATTCTGATGCAAAATCTTAAAACGATGCAGATGAAGTGTAAATCTATTGATATCATTTTCTGTTCAATAATGAGATTTTTGAAGTGCACAGTGATGTGATCAGCGAGATGACTCCATAAAACGGGAAGCAGGAAAAACGCTCTGACCAGCATGGTTGATGTTCTCACTTCAAAAATGAAATGATTTGTTGATAATTTGATAACCCGATTGAACCCAAATTCATAACCTTTGACATTAAAAACACTGCAAACACAGCAGGTACTCCATGATGTAAAAGATTCTGACTTTTCCTTTTTTGTGTGTGTTTTGAGTTGTTGTTGTTTTTTTGGGACGTACCGACAGAACTGCAGGAAAGCCGCCTTCAGCAGTTTGGTTTTGTCCTCCTGAGCTACAGGCTCTGTTCTGGTGGGAGTCTCCATGGCTGAAACCTTAAAACACAGAATTAAAATTAGACTTGAATTTTCACACGTGGTTCAGCAGCATTTTTTTTTACTTCTCTGAAGTTTCCTTACTGGATTTCCACTGTGTGTGAACAGTTACAAGATGTAAAAATCTGATTAGAGTCCAGTAAAAGTTATTATCAGCAGCCAGCAGATGCTACACAAATCAATATTCCTCTTGCTTTTTTTCCCCTCTTGCTACAGCTCAACTTATAGCCGGAGGGCCACATTTGGCCCCCCATAAGGTGCTGGGTGGCCCCCCAACCATTTTCTCATTCACAAAAAAAAGCCAAGTGATTCAAAGTGGGAATTGTTTTTGTATTTTTAGTATCCATAAGGTGTCAGAGTGTTAAAACAGCATCGAAATAGAGCTTGTTTATCAAAAAAGTGCCAGTCTAACAAAAAAATCGTGAAAACCTGGAAACGTCCAAAAATCCTAGAAATGTCCCAAAATCCGAGAAATGTGCTAAAATCCTAAAAACGTCCTAAAATGCTAGAAACATTCAGAAATCCTCAAAATGTCCTTGTTCCTAGAATCATCCCAAAATCCTAGAAATGTCCTAAAATCTCAAACATTTCCTAAAATTCTATAAACATGCAAAAATCCAAGAGATGTCCTAAAATTGTAGAAATATGCTAAAATCCAAAAGATGTCCTAAAATGCCAGAAACGTCCCAAAATCTCTGACATGTCCTAAAGTCCTAGAAACATGCTAAAATCCTAGCAACGTCCCTAAAGCCCGGAAATGTTGTGAGATCCTGGAAACGCGTATGAGGCTGCTGCGACGGGCCCCTGGGCCCCTGACATTTTGAAAAAGTGGCCCCTGTGCAGAGCCAGTTGAGTCTCTCTGGTCCTCAGTTTCTCGTGTCGCTGCGGCCGGTTTGAGTCTTACCTCCGGAGCTGCAGCCAGCGAGGAGCACAGCGAGTCCTCCATGGTCTCCGGCAGGATGGAGGCGCTCTCCCGGGCCACCACCGCCACCAGGCCGCTGTTCTGGGAGAAAAACACGGGCAGGTTGGCGCAGCAGCCTCCTCCACGTACGCCATCACCTGTACGGAGGGAAACGTCATCGTCAGACTTTCAGACGGTTTCTGTGAGTTCACAGTGTGGGTGGTTGTTATCTATCATGGCGCCATTTCACAGTTTTCTTTCCAATTTTCTTAAAACTTTAAACCCCAACAGAAATAAAGTAAAATAGAATATTGTTTTTATTGGAAACATATATAAATATACTGTCTGTGCAGTAGAAAGACTTAAATACTTTTGAAATTGGAGCTACATGACCTGAGAAAACAGAGAAAAACGACTAATAAACGCTCACCAGGTGAGTTAAAGCAGATTTTCTCGTCAGGTAGTCCTCCCCTGCTGGTCCCCGTGGAGCATGCAAACACCAGCTCCTCGTTATACAGGTAGGCGGTGGAGCCGGGGGAGCGCGGTAACACCAGCCGCGTGGCCTGCAGAGCCTCCTCGCTCTGAGGAAACACGACATTAAGAAAAACTGTGCGTCGTCTGAGATCCAGCGGCTGCCTGGATGGCATAAAGCCTTAAATGTGCTAATAAACCAAACAGTTTCTTTTATGAACTTATGACATCATCAGCCACGCTGCCTGAAAAATGAGACTGCCACAACCGCCATGCACAAAACAACCAAAACGCCACCGGCGTCCGTAACAAAAGGGTAATATATTTTTAAAAAAACCTACACAACCTGTACACATATTTGATAAAGTTTGGCTCAAACCTTCTCAGTGATGTCATTATCTCCAGTTTCCATCTAAAATATAAATCTATTAATCTACTTAGTGACAACAGAAACTTCAGAAGCTGCCGCAGAACTGGAACGTGTTAGGAGTTGCTGATTTTTCTCTTTTTGTTGGAAAGACTCGGTGCTTTGACATTTTGTTGTGACATGTTTTCTTTTTTCAAATTAAAGAACCTTCATTCACCTTCACTGTATTTAAGGCAGAAGTCTAAAAACCTAAAAGACTGTCAGCACGGACAGAAGTTAAGAAGAAGTTAAAAAACAGAATCAGAATCTGAATCCACCCCTCCAGGATCAGGATCAGGATCAGGATCAGGATCAGGATCAGGATCGGGACTGACCTGGAATGGAGGGTTGTACTTGGTGACTTCCACGGTGAACTGGTCGGAGATGGCGGCTCCGGTGTCCTGCAGGGTGACCAGGCAGAAGTACGCCAGGCAGGGAGTGTCTGACGGGTGCCAGGCTGCAGCCAAAACCACCAAACCGGCTCTGAAAATACAGAAAATGCAAAGTGTTTTAACTTCTCTTTGCAAGAAGGATTTATTCATTTAGATACAAACACACACACACACACACACACACACACACACACACACACACACACACACACACACACACACACACACACACACACACACACACACACAGGTGAACACACTCACTGGCTGAGCTTCATATCCAGGTACGTCACGTTCGCTCCCTCCTTCAGCTCCTCGTAGTTACTCTCTGATCCCTGATGTAAAAATGTTGTATTTGTGACAGATATGACAGATATCAGCGGTGTTCAGGCTTAAATGGAGATTAAACGTCCAGCAGATTAATAATCCATCATGACAATAATCATCAGCTCTTCATATAAACTCACAGGGAACATTTTTCTGCACCGAGTACTTTAAACTCTTTCAGTAGGTTTTCCCGATGATACCTGTGTACATTTTAATTTTAATGCAGAACTTTCATTTTTAACAGAGTATTTTCTACAGTGTGGTATTTGTACTCCTACTGAAGTAAAAGAATACTTTCTAACCACAGACTAATACACACGTTTCTATGATCGTATTCTCGTACTGACCCAGATGGCGTCGGCGATGCTCTCGGTCAGCGCTCTCTGGGCGTCCCAGCTGAGGATCTGGTGCTCCCAGCTGTCGTCCACCTCCCATTTACTCAGACCGGAGCTGGTCAGCGTGTACAGGCAGCTGGCTCCGCCCACCCACAGCACGCTGTGGAGCTGCAGCCGAAAAACAGAAAACAGGCTCAGACTGGAGCCGTTCACCATCTGAACACACGTCAACCAGCGGCAACGTCCTGAAAATACTTCAACTGGAGCTACAGCTCAAAGTACTCACTATAGAGAGAACACGTTAAAATACACTGTATGTATGTACTGGGGTCACGGACTGGACCAGAGTCCATGAGAAAATCACAGGGATTACAGGGGTAGATTACAAGTTTCCTTATGAAACTGGATTCAGATGAGAATTAAGATTATGAATTATGATGAGAAAGCGACAGAAGGTCCATTATTTCAGGAATGGATCTCAGAAGTGGACAAAGTGGCAGCTTTAACATCCTAAAGTCTAATGAACGAGAAACACCATGATGGATGGGAAAGTTTCTGCAGGAGAACCAGTGAACACGTTTGCATTTGTAAACACACTGAGCTTTTTTTCGGTCTGCCATATTTACAGGGTGAATGTGGCGATGGCGTGAAGGAAGGAAACATTAATACAGACACCATCACGTGGATAATATTTGAGCTCTGTTACTGGGGACTACGTGTGGTCACTCTGCAGGGGTGCATCTGAAATCTGGCAGTTTTTTTCTTTTTTTTTGATATCATATCAATATTTCAGTCCTGATTCACCTCAGTTTATCCTTCACTTGTGCTCCGTCCTTATTTGTTTGAATTGATTTGATTTATATCAACATTTTTCTCTCTCTCCTGTCTGGTGTGTTTTTTGGGACTGTGTTATTTGGGACTTTGAAAATTGAAATTTAATAAACTTTAAGTCACAAAAAAGTATTCTGTATATATATTTTGTGTTTAATGGCAAAAGAAAAAAAATCCATACAGTCACCTGAACTTCAGATCTTGTTCACACATGATAATATGGATTCAGGTTCTCAGGTTTCAGGGCCGTCCACACTAAGCACTATAACTATTACTATACATATAGCTTTGTGTAAACAGCGGCACAGAGCGCACACTACGCACTCCACAAAAATGGATATTGATGCTGCTGGACGTTGCAGGGAGGTTGAAGAGAAACAAACAGAAAACTAGAAGGAGATGGGATCGCCAAATTCTTTAAAGACAACAGGAATTCAACATTATATTACAAAGACTCACAAAGATTTATTCATCCTTCGTCTGAGTCAACATCAGTTTGTGTCGATGGCAAAAGAGGACGTCAGTAAAAGACAAAACCAACTTCAGAGACTCGGTCAGTGCCAGAGAGCGTTTGGCTGCGTGTCTCAGTGATAAAATCACTTTTCAGTGTCATCTGCAGCCCAATAACAGCCCATACAGCCGTTAACAGCCGTAAATGAGTGATTGTACCAAAGGTCCAATCAAAGGTTGTTCCTAAATAAAACAAGCTGCAGTTAACAAGCCGATATTGAAAGCACATAACTTTGTTTAAAAATGTCCCTGAAACGTGCTGATGACACCCAAACTGACCACTTTAAATTCAGAGGATTCAAATCTGAAGTCAAAATTTCATCATGTTTCCTATAAATCATCATATTAAAGGTGATGTTTTTTTAAATCAACACTCTGGACTGTTTTCTCTCATCTTCTCCTCCAGAGAGCAGCAAACACCTCGACCTACTGAACAGAACCGGCTGCAGTCATGGAGACGAAAACCAAACAGTGAAACCGATCCAGATCACATGTTAGGATCTCAGCTGGAATAAGACAGATTCTGATTGGCTGTTAGTATTTCGCTTGTTGATGAAATCGCCCTGGGGTGATCCAAACAATATTGTTTGCCACTTTCGTTGGCGTTATAGTGAGGAAGCCGCCGTCCACTTGAATTGTAATGATCTTTTATAGTTTCAGTTAGTTATAGTAATCATGATCTTTCTTGGTGTGGACGGCCTTTCAGAGCCGTTTAATATTCGGACCGGCAGCCCTTCACCACATTAACACCCACTGAACTCCACAGCTTCTGTCTTTTCGACACAATCAGTTATCATGACTCACTGTGTCGTTGGCTGGCGGGGAGAGGATGCCGAACAGGCTGGAGACGCGGCGTCCGATGCCGGAGAGCACGCCCTGACCCAGCTGCAGCGCTCGGTACTGCAGCTTCCCCGAAGAATCTGCGCTCGCTCTCAACAGATGATTCTTCTCCGAGGACAAGACGAAGCTCGCACCCTGACAGAGGAGAGAAACGTCAGAAATCAAAACTGAACTGCTGTGTTTTCTGAGCTTCCAGAGACGCATTTCTGATAAAAACCTCTTTCAGCTGCTGCGTCAGTCAGGTGAGAAGCTTCAGCTGCACGAGCTCCAAAATAACTCTGATGTATTGAAGATTTACTTACACAGACAGCAACAACAAAGTTGCAGAGGTCTCCCAGGTCCACGTCCGTCTCCGTGTAGTTCCCCTCCTGGGCCATGCTGGGCCAGAAACGAGCCGTCCCCTCCACAGACACCGCCAGGACGGAGATGGATTGAACGCTGGCCGTCTCCAGAGGGGCGGCGGACGACACGGCCACGAGGTCGGCCGTGTAGTTGTACTCGCTGCTGGGCAGCTGCAGCTCTTTACACACCGACAGCTGCAGGAAAACACACAGAGGTGGTGGACCTGAATCAGTGAGGGGTTTTGTTCCTGTTTTTCTCTCTGGGAGGAAAGTGTGGTCCCGCTCTGTGTTCGAGATCACACAGACCAATCACAACTGTTTATGTAATATATTTAAGACGATGACTGTGAAGACGAGCTCTGATGAGGCATTTTCAAACATCAAAAACAGTTTGGGCCTTTTATGTTGCTCCAGATATTAAAAACATCCTTTATTAAACCAGGTAAAAAATCTCACTGAGATTTAAAATCTGCATAAACATCATTAAAACATTTAACACGAGCAGACAAATACAACTGTCACACACCACAAGTTAGCATAACTCATTAAAATGCAACAAAAAAAACCTTTAGGTACACAAACGTACAATTTTCTAGAAGGATTTCAGTGAAATTTAAATTCCAATCACACTGACCGAGAGTGCTATTTCCTTGATACTTTAAAATTTACTTAAATTCCCCAAAATTTGTCAGCTCAGACAATTTGAAGTCCTTCTGTAAATTATTCCAAAAAGAGGGGGCAGCGTATTTAACCCTCAGGGCCCAATTTAATAAATCATAAACTCATATCGCTCTGCACACAAAATGGGCTTTTCAAAATCAAGCTTTAAAAATATTTTACATTAATATTATTTTCTATCTTAACTGGGTTTATTTTTATCAGTCCTAATCCTAAATATCAAATATTCATCATTTTTTTTAGAATTTTAAGCCTTTAAATGTCAATTTGTTTGTTTTTTTATAACGATGCCACAATTTTTTAAAATGAAAAAAAAAAAGAAATGAATTATTTCCGACGTGCCTGTTTTTCTGCTTTGATGGCTGTGGGATTAAAAACGTCAGTTTAAATGGGTTTCAGTGGAGCATTTCCTGACTTAACAGTCTGAATGTAACAGTTTAGTTTCCACAGTGGATTTTAGACACTAAATTCACCAAGATTTTCCCTGTTTTTGGATTCTTTGCTCACCGTGGAGACACTTTCACCTTTATCCCCCGTCAGTGCTGAGCATACGAAGGATAAACGAGACTCAAACTGCACCAGTTATAAACGGATGTTCTGGTTTAGTTTTGCTGTTGTTAAACGTCGCCTTTGACTGAAATCTGTATGTATCTTTGACATATCTGAATCCTTCATTCACCGTGGAGGCATACGAGAAAAACAGTTTAAGACTAAAGTTGGAGGACTCCTCGCTCAGACTTCTCATTACATTAAATCTCTGGCCTGTAACGGTTTCTGCTTTGTAACGTTTGAACTCTCAGTTTGCGGATCTTCAGCTGTACCTTGGCCACAGCAGTCTGGCAGATCTTCCAGATGATGAGTCTCTCTCCACAAACCATCCAGGCCCAGCCGCTCTCGTTCACCTTCACCGAGATCTGGTCATCAGCTGGAGGAACCAAAACACACACGGACGTGTTCAGTGACGGCACAGAAACAATACCTCTAACCCTCCGACACCACTTCAATTTTCTGACTAATTATACATTTGGTGCCAGAAATGCACCCTGTCAAAAAGTGAAATAAAATACTATATATAAATATTATTTTCTATTTTTACTGCATTACATCTTTCAACCAACATCAGTCCGGATAATAACCACCAAATATTTATTCATTTTCAGGAGTTTATCCATTTAAATACCAGTTTATTGGTTTTATTTTTTACATAATGTTTGTCACTGTTTGGGGTTTTTTTTTAATGAAAAAACAAACAAACAAACAAAAACACACAAACATCAAACACTCAGAGATATTTTGTTGTTGTTGATGATTATCACATGCCAATGATTAGTAGCAATATTGATTTTTATGCACTAATATTGTTCGTGCTGTGTCAGGTTTTTTTTGTTTTGTTTTTTTAAATTCCTGGTTACCGTGTTTGGAACAAATAATGTTTCGTGTTAACAAGTGCAATAGAAATACCATATATGAATATTGTTTTCTAGTTTTACTGGCTTACTATTTTTCACCAAGATCAGTCCAACTGTTATTTAAATAAAAGAAAAAAAGTTTTTTTTTCCATTTACTTAATGATATATATATTTTTATGTTGATTATTACAGTCTCAGATGAGTTTTTTATATATATACAGTGTATTATAGACATATGATCTGAGCTGAAATTTAAAGGAGAAAAACAAAACAAACACACCTTTGACAAAACGTACGCAGAATTCATTAACAGCCAAAATGATCCAAAAATGAAAAAAAAAAATAAATAAAAAAGCACCAATAGTTGCATGACGGTTAACAAACTCTGACAGAGAAAAAAGGCAGAATAAACACGGTTTTCTTTACCGTCAGCCATCGTCAGGGCCTCCATCACTTTGACAGGCAGCGACGAGCCGAACGTTTGTACGTCGTAGTTGATCGAATCTGCGGCTGCGTGACTCTGCACTCTGGTGGGTGTCGACCTGATGGAGGGAAACATTTTTAGAGTTAGTGTGAACAAATCCTCAGGAACATTAACTGCCACTGAATTATGATGTTAAATATTCAGTCTGCCCTAAACAGTGTAAATGAGGTAAACAAAAATAGCAGAAACGGAAGCATTTTAAAACTCAGGAACAACACAAACTATGAAGTAAAAGTATAAATACCACACTAATAAAATACTCCATTATATGTTAAAGTCCTGCACATGTACTACAACTATCAAAAGTTAAAATTAATGTTATACTATAATGTATTACGTCATTAAATTAATGTGTTAATGTAAAAGCAGGGTTTTACTGTTGATGATGAATATTTTCTCCATTGATTGATGGATTTCTGAAAAAGACATCAGCTAATCTGAGCTTTATTCTACGTGTCTCATGTAAAATGTGTCAAAATAAACGGTTTGCATGAACTAACCAGCATGCACAACGAGAGGGAAAAACTAAGGCTTTTTTTTAAACTCCCGGATTTCAATTTCACTTTTTTCTCCTTTTCTTTTCTTTCTCGTGCAGCATTCAAACGACTTTCACAAGCTGTTTCGAGCAAATAGGTTTGATTTCTTTCAGAAACGCTGGAAACAGGTAAGCCAAATTGGCAATAAATGTCCTCCAAACTACAGGAAATTTGTTTAAAAAAGTTAAATCAAATGACCCAAAAAATAGTTTTTCAAGTCTATTTATAAATTATGTATTGAAATTATAACACACACATTTTTTCCCGGTACTTTTGGAAGTCATTTCTGGTTTGTTTTCGTGGTTTCTTGGACTTATTTTCAAGTAATTTTCTTATGACTTTTTAATAATTTCTTTCTATTTTTTTTTTGTAATTTTTTTAGCTTGGATTTTTAAGTTTTTAAAATCTAATAACTAATTATGGTGAAGGCAGGGGCGTGTGTTTCCCACAGTTACTCAGGGAGGCTAAAGGAAAAACACTTTTACAGAGGAAAAGACATGATACTTAATTTCTTTTTTAAATCGCACCGTGACCCCTTACTCTGATAAATACAGAACAGTCCCTTAATTTAAGTGAAGTGCAGCAAACTACAAACTAAAAAAAGGTTTTTACCGTCATGAAGGGAGAATTTGTTGCAGTATTTTAGTATTAATCTATGTTAGTTTAATCCAGATGAACCTAATACACCGGCAGTAGAGTGTATTAAACACAGGAACGACCGTTAAATCGTTACCGGTCGGTGCTCGACTCACCGGGCCGACAGAGGCGTCCTCCGCGGGGAGAACAGCAGGCTGCCGGCCGCTCCGGACACGCTCTTCCGCCCGGTGCTTCTGCCCTGCTGCCGGCGGCCGGAGCTCGGGGCGGCGCGGGGGGTGAACATGCCTGCTGAGGTCCCCGGTGCCGCTCAACCGTCGGGGAATACGTCGAAATTTAACGGAGAAAACAAAACCGGCGCCGCTAACCGTCACCGTGAAACCCGCTGCAAACAGCGCGGTGCAGTCGCGTGAAATGTGCGTCATAACCGGGTAAACGGGAAGTCCCGCCCACAAAACTTTTTTTCAAATAATATATTTTTTTAAATTTTATTTTAAATTTGAGCAAATTGGCTTTATTTCTTTTCAACACATGGGAGGAATAAAATAGTAACTAGAAGAAATGAGAAAAAGAAAAAAAATGAGGAAATGACCCAAAAAATGGACTAAAGTTTAAAGTTTAAATTAAATTTAATTCTAAATAAAAAAAAATTCTTGCAACATGTGAGCAATTTCTTGTTGTTTCCTGCAGTTTCTGAAAGAAATTAAACCAATTTGCTGAGGCGTCAAAGGACTTAATACTTACTTAAACACAAACAACTTTACATAAAGCTCTGCATGACTAACACATTACAACAACACGACAATAATACATCTTTAAAAAAGAATAAAAAACATATATTTTTAAATAGAATAAAACAAACGGTATACGTTTGTACTTTTGAATTGAAATATTGAATGAAGAACTTTAAAGAGGGATAGATAGATAGACATAGATATAGATATAGATACAACTTCTTTACAATATTGTAAAACCCCAGTAACAACAGCTATGTGTTTTCAGCCAAACTATCCTTATTATGAAGTTTTTAGTTGCAAAAATACAAGGTACAAGGTAGAATTATTAGTCATTCGGAAATAAAATATTAACACATTATGTTAACAGAATACAATGTAAACGGAGAGTAAATAACTTGTTAAAAAATACTATGTTATTATAATTAATATTATTATATATTATATTATATTATAATATATTATATTTATATGATAATATAATTATATTATATTATGTAATTTACATAAATACATGTAGCTGTTCTGAAAGAACAGTGAAATAATTAATTGAGAAAATCAAAGGTTTCAGAGGTTAAAACTATCAAAATATTACATATTCGATTTTATAAACATTTTGGTGTAAATTCGCAATTTTCCAGGCTTAAAATGAATAAAATTAGGTTAAAGGGGTCTGAGCAACTTTTAGATGACTGTCAGTCCTGCAGCGTTTAAGAGCTTGATCATGACTCCTGTATGTTTCTCGTTAGTATCATTGCTTAAATTTGAACTTTCACTGTTTGTATTGACAGCCGATGGACAGCAAACACTAAGGACTGCTCCTAAAACGTGTCATTTTATTAAAATACCTTGCTGTTTGGTGATAAAATGGCACTGAGGCTTGTTTTCCTTCATTTTTAAACTGGAGTTTGGTTCAAAAGGCGCACCAAAAGTACCAGACAAAGCTAGTGGATCGTCGATAATAATCCAGGAGGGTGAGTGGATCACCGATAGCAGATGGAGGCTGACCGGGGGGCGGAAAACTCACGATGGAGCGGCGACGACGCGCTGCAGCGTAGTTTCACCTGGACACCGAGCTGCGTTTAAAACCTCACCCACCTGCACACAGTCACCGAGCACGGAGAGGACCAGCACGATATGCAGTGAGTACCGATTTGTAACCGGCGGAGCTGTTGAACCGGATCAGTCCCGCGAAAAGTTTGGAGGCCCGCCGCCGCTGCTAGCGCTGTTAGCCGGTTAGCTCAGAGCAGGCATCCTCCTCTAATGTGGACCGCAGAGCGGGCTTCACTCCGGATTAACGCCTTAATAATGCCTTATTTATTCTTCCACAGTAGTTTCAGACTAACATTTACATGTTTGCGATCATTAAGAGAGTATTTAATGTTAATGTCTTAGTAAACACATTAGCATTTTGCTTTGCTAGCTCGTTAGCCACAGGGATGCTGTGCTCTCAGAGCTCACTGTCATGATGATGATTTTTCACATTTTAATCACTAAAACATAAACAAAAACTGCTGGAAAACAACGCGTTTTTAAACTGTTTAGTGTCTGTGGTGGTTTCTATGTTTGACAGACTGGGAGTGAAAGTAATGTGCAGGTGTTTTACCTCAGGTGTGTGACACTAAGTGGAGGGAAATCATCTTTTTGTAGGGACTTTTTATTTATGAGAGTTGAAGGGTATTATTATTATTATTATTATTATTATTATTATTATTATTATTATTATCATCATCATATTTTTAAAATAGATATTTAATTATTTCATTTTATGTTTTTCATCAAAGTTACAAAATATTCTTCCTTGATCTTTCTCTATCTTTTGGGGAAAATGCATCCCCCTTCCTCCACCATAAATGAGTTTTTGGATTTTAAAACTATGTAACCTAAGAAAATTGGTTTAATTTCTTCCCAAAAAAAATATGGGGCAGAAGGCAATGAGCAACTCAAGAAGACATGGCCCCAAAAATTAGCGAGAAATTAGTAAAGATTTTCAAGAAAATTATTCAAAAAATAAGCCCATACAAAAAAAAAAGACAGAAAAATAAAGAAAAAAATTAAAACACAACCAAGAGACACAAAAGTACTGAAATGTAATAAATAAATATGTAATCATAATAATTATATTATGTAAATTAGAATTTTTTAAATCTAATTTTCAGGTCATTTGTTGCCACCTTTTATATAAAAAAAAACTTTCACAGTTTGAGAAACATTTCTTGCAAAGCTGATAGTTTCCGTTTCCCCTTTGTTTCTTAACGTAATCAAACCAGTTTGCTCAGGTTTCAAAGAGTTAAATAGCTTGTGAAAGGCGTCTGAAGGCAGCACATGAAAACTTGTCACTCCGGGTTTCAAAAGGTAAAAAAAATTGATGTACAAGTACCTCTGCGTTGTATTGCAGTACTGTACCTGAGTACATGTTCCGTACTTGGTCTGATGACACTGTTTTGTTCTCAGGTCATGAAGCGTGTTCGCACTGAGCAGATCCAGTATGCCGTGGCTCAGTACCTGAAGCGGAGGCAGTATGTCGACACCGACGGCTCCCTGAAAGGAGCCAAACTCTTCCAGTCAGCAGAGGAGATGGCGGCCAGCCTCACAGGTGAGACGCCTGCCGAAATATGACCGTGATGGGGACATTTGTCTCTCACATCAGACGAACGACACAACTGTATGTCAAAGTGCCTTCACTTCTTTTATGTGAGAGCTACAGTAACTTTGATTTTACATACAGTTGAGCTCTGATGTGCTGATGCATAGCAGCTCATCTGAATGATAACCGATGCTGATAGCTATATATCCATTTTTTTAAACCTAATTTTAGTGATTTAAAGTCTCTTCAGTAGTGGAGTTAAAATCGTATGATGCAGACTCTTGTCACGCTGGCTCACCAGCAGGCGGAGACATGAAACACAGCTTTTCCGTGAATGTGATTATCAGTCATTGTGCAAAATAAGAAAAATACTTCAGCTTAGGGTTGATGTTCTGTACATGTTCACTTTGTCAATTAAAAAATAAATCAATGCAAATATTAGTTTGTGTTATTGGCAGAAATCATTACGTTGGCCGATTTAACATTTAATTTTAAAACCTGTGGATTCTCACTATTTTAACCCACATTCCCAGAGGCTTTAAGCTGTCCTTAATTATAATAACATCCTCTTGAAATAAGTGTAACATTCTGTATGACGAGTATTTTACTTACACCTTCATGATGGTACTTCTGTTTCCTCTGAGCAGTGCAGACAGAGTCGGGGTGCGCCAACATCGTCTCTGCCGCTCCCTGTCAGTCCGACCCTCAGCAGTATGAGGCTCAGTACTCCCGGCTGCGCTCCTTCCTGTCAGGTATCACATCCACGCACCTGCTGCGTATTCTGAAGGACATTATTTTAGAAAAAGTGCATCCCAAAATTCACATTTCCAAGTCTTTCTGGAAGCTGTGTGACCTGCAAACCCTCTGAACGTGTTTTATTTCTCCTTAATCAGAAACCGAGATCTCCTGGGCGAAGGAGGTGAGCAGCATCCTCTACCCGCTCTTCGTCTACCTCCACCTGGACATGGTGCACTGCGGCCTGAAGGGGGCGGTAGATGGTTTTTACAGCCGTTTCCACGGAGCCTTTCTTCAGGACAGCGAGCAGCGCGCCATCATCGAGCAGCTCCGCCACGTTCTCACCGCTCAGGACGTCGCAGCCAACCCCAAGCTGAGTGCTTTCTTGGAGCACAAGTACGTGGTTCACCTGACGGAGCCGGCCTACAGCTACCTGCTGCGGTACCTGCAGAGCGAGGACAACAGCGCCCTCTGCAGGGCCTTCAGCACACACCTGCAGGTGGAGGTCACCGCCTCCAGGCGCACAGACTACCAGCTTTACGGAGCAGCCGGCGGGGCGACCACCGCCCCGAACTCCACCTCCTCCTGGGCGGGAGTGGACGGGGCGGAGGGCGGGGAGGGGGTGGAGGTCCCTGCAGGGATCCCACAGAGCGAGGCGGCCCTGGAGGCGCTTCAGGACTGCATCAAGAAGGTCCGCGAGGGCCCCCCCACGCTCACCACCGTGTGTTTCTACGCCTTCCACCACACGGAGCAGATGTTGAACACCGCCGAGGTGTCCGCCGACAGCCGGCTGCTGGCCGCCGGCTTCGACAGCTCCACGGTGAAACTGTGGAGCCTCCGAGCCAGAAAACTGAAGGCCAAACCGCATCAGGCGGACGTGTCACGCATCCACCTGGCCTGTGACGTCCTGGAGGAGGAAGTGAGTTAACTCAGTTCAGTTGTTTGTCCCAGACGCGATTTGTGTCGCAGCCACCGTTCCCAAACATGTAACATATCGAGATTTCAAATGAAGAGAAGAAATGACGCCCCCTTTTTGAAAATCCAATTTAAAACTGCAACAATTAGTTGATAACTTAATTAATGAATTTGCAGAACATTATTCTGCAACCAATAAAAATCACCTCGAGTCAGTTCTTAAGAAAAAAATTCCCAATTTAAAAAAACAAAAAAAAATCTATGATATTTCTTTTGGGGATTTTGGATATTTATTAGAAAAAAAAATATTTGAAGATGTCTTAATATACAAACAAAAATTAAATATACTCAACTGATTAATTGATAATAAATATAACTCATAATTGCAGCCTTTTATCTTTTAAGTAATTAATTTTCATCCAAATTGGATTATTTCACCACCATCTTGTGGTCTTATATAAACAAAATGTGGAAAAAGAAAAGAAACACAAATTTAAAAAAACATTATCCCAGATAAACTGAAACTAATCTTGATTAAGACCTTTTTTTCTCTGCCTCCAGACTGAGAACGGGCCAGTTTTCTGTTATCCGTGTGAACAGATATCTCCGTCTTTGTGCGTCTTCTGTATTTACCAAATTAACATCTTTTTTTCTCTTTTATCTGTAGTTACAAATTATAATGGATGAAATTGACTTTATTGTTGTTTTCTCATATGATCTGAATTCACTAGAGGGTAAAGACAGGTAATCTTAGATGTCCCTTGTCCCTCCACAGGTGGACGAAGAGGACGGCTGCGGCAGCGAGATAAAGACGCTGAGAGGTCACAGTGGCCCCGTGTTTCGTACCGCCTTCCTGACGGACAGCTCCGGCCTGCTGTCCTGCTCCGAGGACACGACCATCCGTTACTGGGACCTGGGCAGCTTCACCAACACGGCGCTGTACCAGGGACACGTCTACCCGGTGTGGGACGTGGACGTCAGCCCCTGCAGCCTTTACTTCGCCAGCGGCTCCCACGACCGCACCGCCCGTCTCTGGACGTTCTCCCGCACCTACCCGCTGCGGCTCTACGCCGGGCACCTCGCCGACGTCGACTGTGTCAAATTCCACCCGAACTCCAACTACCTGGCCACCGGCTCCACAGACAAGACTGTGCGTCTGTGGAGCACCCAGCAGGGGGCGTCTGTTCGCCTCTTCACCGGCCACCGTGGCCCCGTGCTGTCTCTCGCTTTCTCACCTAACGGGAAGTACTTGGCGTCCGCCGGCGAGGACCAGAGGGTGAAGCTGTGGGACTTAGCATCTGGGACGTTGTTCAAAGACCTGCGGGGACACACGGACAGCGTCACCAGCCTGTCTTTCAGCCCGGACAGCAGCCTGGTGGCGTCCTCGTCTATAGACAACTCGGTGCGGGTGTGGGACATCCGAAACTCCCACGGCGGGACGCCGGCTGACGGCTCGTCCAGCGAATTGGTGGGAATGTACACTGGAAACACCAGCAACGTGCTCAACGTCCAGTTCATGGCCTGCAACCTGCTGCTGGTGACGGGGACGGCGCAGGAGAAGGCAGAGCAGTGACCGCGGCTGGTTGGTTTTTTGTTTTGATGTTTGGGAGAAAATAATATCTCCAGGTGTTTATTTGAGGATGTCGTCACCAGATTTCTTCCCCGAATCAACCGCTGAGAGCTTAAAGGGACAGGTTCGATGTTCTGAACTGGGCTGTATGAGGTATTTTTCTACAAACAGCAGATGTCAGTCAGCACGCCACAAACCAGGAGAAGCAGCAACTAAACGTATTTTATGTATAAAAAGTCCCATCTAAAAAAAATAAATATCACTTTAAATATGCACAATATGAAGAGTATTTTCACTGTTTTAACAGGATGTCAGACAATGATTTACAACGAGAAAATTAATCGTATCGCTCTCTTCAGACAGTTTGTGTCATTGTAATTTAGGACAGGAACCAAATATTCCACTATTTGTTAATTGGGCAGGTATTCAATATTCTGATATTCTCTCTCATTATTTTTCTTTTTGCAGAGGATGCATGCAATTTCAGTGTTTGTGATTCTTCCCTTCCAGCTGACCAAAAATTCAATTATTTGGAGAAGCTCCGAAGCTCAGACAATAGTATTCGGGACAGCCCTGACTGGTGTGACAGATGGACAGGATGGACATCAGTTTTTTTGTGCTGCTTCAGACGCATTTCACAAGAATTCAAATATCTTTAACGTTAGCGAACTGGTTTGATTTCTTTCAAAAACATGAAATAAAAGAAATAAGGAAACTTGGAAAGAAATGTTCTGCAAATTGCGAGATGACAAGAAAATTACCTTTAAATTTGCTACAAGGAAAAAAGAGAGAGAGGAAAAGAAAGAATTACATTTTTTTTTTAAAAACAAAGAAACTTGGGACCTTGGCCTGCTTTTCCAAACTTGGGGCGTACCGGCTGAAATCTACTATCTGTGAATAAACACCCCATACAATCCTACTTTAAAAAAAGACGAACTATCCCTTTAAATGTCACCACCTGCACAGGAGATTTCCTCAGAAGTTTTTGGCATAGAAAAAAAACAAGGTCAAATATCTGTATTAGTAATCTCCAAATCTCATCCTTCTAAAACTGGCTCAGATATTCATTGATAGATAAATTATAATTGACTTGGTGGTTTTATCTAACTGCCAAAGCGTCTTCACAGTATTAAATAATCATCAGTGTAAAGTTTTGGGTCCGGTGGTCTCATCCTGTTTACCCTGCTGTCATGCACAAGTTTTATCATCTGATGAAGCAGCATATTAAATGTGACTGTTGGAAAATATTCTTCTGTTGAATTAAAAAAAAAAAAATTAATAGAAAAGGTTTTACCCAAAAAGCTCCGGAGCAGGAGGTGGTTGTATTTTCGCTCTTGGTTCGTCTCTGAATTATTGTGGGTTTTGAATAATAAAAAAAAAAGTGTAAATAGCCTTGTTGAGCAAATTTCTAGGATGTAAAGGCTGTATTTTTGGCACTTTTCTGCGAGTGGCATGAACTGTGCAATGTTAAAAAATGTAAATATTCTGTATTTTTGTAATATTTTGGCTACAAGTCAGCATTCAGATTGTGCTTTAAGAGGGCTTAAAAAAAGATTAATTTCATAGTTCTGGATTCTGTTTTCATGAGTTTTTTTCAAGTCGTTTTGAATATTTTCTTGATAAATTCAGCCTGGAAGTCGTCCTTTTTGTTTGTTGGGGAACTTTTGTTGGCTCTTGTAGCACAAAGACAAGAAATAAATAACAATTTATTTGAACTAATGCTTCAGTTAGCTCTTTTTATTTTATTCGTTTGCCTCTGTGGTGATAGCCATAGCCGGAGGCAGGATTTATGTTTTAGGTTTTTCGTCCGTGCATCCGGCGGTCTCATTGTTGTGAACATGATATTTCAAATTTGGCACAAACATCCACTTGGACTAAATCAAACATTTATTAGATTTTGGTGGTCAAAGGTCACAGTGGCCTGGTCTGCCCCATTCTTCTGAATAAGATATTTCAAGAACACCTTAAAGGAATAATTTTAAATTTGGCACAAACATCCACTTGGACTAAAGGATGAATTTATTATATTTTTTATGATCAAAGGCCGAGGTCACTTTGATCTTGCATCCATCTCATTTCCATTTAAAGCTATATCTCAAAAACCTTCAAGGGATTTTTTATTCAAATTTGGCACAAACGTCCACTTGGAGTCAAAAATCAACTGATTAAAATTTGGTGGTCACTGTGACTTCAAAAAACAGCACACTTCACTATAACGTAAGAAATACAGCCAGTAGGCGGTATTTCTAGTTTCAGTAGTATCGTGCTGGTTTGAGTCTCTGGCGGGCCTCATCCTGTGAATCAGCTTCATATGCATAAAAAAACCAAAACACCCTGATACCGATGTCGTTAAACCTGACGAACCACAACGCGTCTCCAAACAGGACCGTGCAGACGGCAAAACCTTTAGTGTGAGTCAGCTGATTATAAATCTTAATTTATTTTAAACAGACTTTTGAGTTCGTTTGATGAACCAAATTCAGCATAAAAGAGTGTTTAGCTTTAAATAAACAGTTTGATGATGTTTGATGAGGCGGGCGGGAACTGTTGGAGGAGATCATGTGTGACAAATCAAACAAACACTGAAAACTTAAGATCGATATCAGAATTAAAAGAGCAAAAGTTTGCTCAGAGTTTCTGTTATTTATTCTGCCCTTATTAATATAAGTGGGGTGGACAAAATAATAGAAACACCTGTCAGTACAACACAATACAAACTCAGAATCCTTTAAACTGATCATATATTTGAATCAACGCGTCTCTAAAACTTTAAACAAAAACTAGATGACAGATCTGAGAGAGCTGTTACTTCAGATATGCTTGTGATGATAGATACAAATTTAGGTGGTTGACAGTTCAGGTATTACTGAGTAAGGTGATTAAATTACAATCTTAGAGCAGTGTATGGACACTGAATACTTAACTGGATTTGGATAATATGACATTTGATATGAGTGTGCATGAAGCTTATATAGCTGGTGACGTGCAGTCAAACAAACTTTTATTTATTTATTTATTTTTACAGACTTGTCTTTTATATGATGTCACTTTTATTTATTTATTATACTTGTTCACTTTTTAACTTCTTATTTTTGTTTTATCCCCACTGATGGGATGTCTATATATATATATATATATATATATATATATATATTCATTTAGTACAATAACTGTTTTTATAGAAAAAAATATAGTTTTTATAAACTGTAAAAACAGACATTAACATTGGATTTTCAAATTCTGATGATCCTTTAACACATTATGAGTTATTATACAGGTTTGTGAAACAAAACTTCATGACTTTTTCAAAATTTTAAAGGTATATTTAGTTTTCCAAGACTCTTCCAGGCTTAGAAATTGCTATTTGCAAATTCCAGGTTTTTCATGACTGTATGAAACCTTTTGAGTGTTTAAATTTTGGCGTTACTTTACTCTCTTCTACATCTCAGAGGGATATATTGTGTTTTTGTACTTAAATACATTTATTTGTCTGCTTTAGTTACCTCAAAGACTCACACTAATAATACTAACTATAATCAAATAATAAATTACGATGTTTTTGTCGACTAAACTTGCCTTTCTAGACTTGGGACTTGACTTTGAACTTGAGTGCAAAGACTTTCTTTAGACTAGCGGAACAATGTCCTGATCCCACCATTAGCTGAATCAGCTCTCCTCCTTCACCCAAAATATTTCTGATTTGGGTCTGATTGAAGGCCACACCCAAAAAGACTCTGACGGGCCAATTTTTGTGGACGCTCGTATCACCTGAGGTACTTTAAATGAGTACGAGCAAACCCTCATGAATGGTAATCTCACTGTACAACACATACCTGTGTAAAAGCACGCTCGTCTTCAGACATGTGAGGAATCCAGCGGCTCTGCGGCAGGAATGTGGCGGCTGAGAGAAATGAGGACGACCTGGAGGAGTGAGTCTCTGATGTGGGTGGCGGGGTGCAGCTCAGACGACGCTGTCACACCTCAACTGTGTCTGCACTGATGAGAGACAGTCAGAGACACAGAGACGAAGAGACAGAGAGACAGAGAGAGACACAAAGATGAGAGAGAAAGAGGAGGAATACATAAGGTGCATGATAACGCTGTTATCTGTTACTGTGGACAGATTATGAGACATTGTGCCCCTCACCCGTCCTCTTTTGGAGGACACCCAGGCTAAAAGAGACGTGTTTGTAGTTGTAGCTCATCACTTTGTAGTCGTTTGGTGTGTCTTTGCAGTTGTCATTTTTCGACTTTTTGCGATTGCTTTTCCTCTCTGTATTATTTTTTTATCTTCCTGTTGTCTTTTTGTTGCATCTCTGTAGTCACTTTTGCATCTTTCTTCTATTCATTTTTTGTCTTTGTAGTTGTTTAGAGTCTCTTTGTAATTACCTTGCATCTCTTTAATCGTCATTTTGTTTCTTTCTGAGGTTGTTTTCTGTTTCTATATTCGTTAAGCATCTCTGTCATTGCTTTCCGTCTTTCTAGTGAATTTGGATTGTTTCTGTGGTCTTTTTAAGTTCCACTATAGTGGTTTTGAGTCTCTTTGTAGTCATTTTGTACCTTGGAAGTCATTTGGCATCATTCGGTGGTTGTTGTGAGTCTCTTTTTAGTCACTTTGCAGCTCTATAGTCATTTTGCATCTTTCTGTCATTGTTTTTTGTCTCTTGTAGTCATTGCATCTCTTCGTGGTGTCTGTCTGTTGTCATTTCTCTGTAGTTTTGCATCTCTGTGGTCATTTTTAATGGCGTCAGCGCAGTCACCTTGAATGTTTTTGAAAACAATTTCCATCTCTTAGTGGTACTTTCTGTTGGTAGTTTTGTAGTTTTGCGTCTGGCGGGCTGCAGCTGACACTGGGGCGGGAGCTGGGGTATGCTCTGGCTGTGGGAAACTTGCAGTCTTGATTCAGTCTGACCTGCACATCTTCAGACTCCAAACAGAAAAGTTTGAGCCCAGAACTTTGTCTCTATGAGGCAACAGTGCCTCTCAGTTTTGGTGAATAAATGCTGCAATAAGCGACAACACTTCTGCAGTCCTCTGCATCACCCACAGGTTTGAATGAGTGCTCCCCTTCAAGCTATTTAATTTATCAGTTGCCAAATCATGTGGAATGAATTCTTCCAGTTTCCTGCAGGCCAAGCCCAAAGAGAGAGAGTCAGCAGGGGCGAGGTTCACCAGCGCAGGAGGACAAACCTGTTTCAGTCTGGAGGGTGTGTACCTGACAGCCCTACCGACCCGACAGGCTGGTCGCTCCCTGCATCAAACGCACACACACGGCGGGAGACTCCCTCCATCACACACGTCTCCGTCTTCCTCCACTTGCCGAACTAAAGATGCCTCTCCAGTCCTCGCTGTCGGGGGGCTCCGGTGCCACCAAGGCCTTGAACACGCAGTCGGACGGGAAGTCGTTTGAGGAGCTGAGGCAGGAGTGTCTGAGGAACGGGGTCCTGTTTGAGGATCCGGACTTCCCCGCCAGCGACTCCTCGTTCTACTTCAGCCAGAGGGTTCCTGTCAATGTTGAATGGAAGAGGCCGAAGGTACGAGGACACACATCACATTTTAAGATTTGAGGTTTTAGGGGGCTTGGCTGATGCTCTAGTCGAAGCAGCATCCACAGATCTGAGGGAAATTTGTTAGATTTTGTAAAATTGTGTCTTTTAAAATCTTGAATGAATGAAATGTTGTGGTGTCTTGGTGAAATGTTTATCTGATGGGAGGTAAAACAATGATCAAGTTGTTTTTAGTCATAATATTGGTCATATTTACTATTCTAATAGGCTTTGAAAGGTCCTAAATTTAAGTGACTAAACTGGTTCAGTAAAAACTGTCTGTGGCAGTTGACTAAATGAGTCTTGGCAGTGTTGCAAATAATCTGCAATAACTGAATAAATGAGGTTAAAGTTTATTTGAAGTTATTGATTTTAATACAAAAAAAGCAATTAAGTATTTATCCAGCCGTTGCTGCAAAACCAGTTCTGCAAGACAACAGTGTAAATAGAGCCAAGTGCAGGAGCAGTTTGCTCACTCTGAGCTCGGTACGCAGACTTTATCCCCACACGCCTCAACGTTATCTGCAGAAAAACAAAACAACCTGCAGCTGCTCAGAAGTCGAGCCCAGACGTTTGATTTGGTGATCGGCTTGAGATTAAAACATACGTGGAAGCTTACTTAGTTTTCTTCATGAATGTGATGTTTGTGTTGTGTTTGTGTTTGTGTTTGTGATGTGTTTGTCTCTTATGACATCTGTGAAGGTTTTTTTGGCTCATTTTCAGCACATCTACCTGTTAACACACTGACCTGGCCTGAGTACACTGTGGAAACTCACTCATCGTGTTCGTTACAATGACCACACATTTCTCTGTTGGGCGTTCCTTCAGAGTAAAAATGCTTCAGCTGCCTTCAGCTGGTGTGTTTTTTTTGTTGTGTTTCAGGGACTGGGATTTCAGGCTGATTAAGATGCCTGGAATGTGAACACACCTTTGAAAGGCACCTGTGTCACCTCTCAACTGTCATTTACATGTGTGTGTGTGTGTGTGTGTGTGTGTGTGTGTTTTATCTTAAATAAACTGACCTGTTCTGTTCCTGTTTCTCTGCAGGAGATCTGCGAAAACCCAAAGTTCATCGTCGGAGACGCAGACCGGACAGACATCTGCCAAGGACAGCTCGGTTAGTTCTCCACAAGTCGCTTTGTGTTTTTTCATCAGCATGTATTTCACCCACTTACCCATGACACACTCGTTTATCACCGCAGGGGACTGCTGGCTCTTAGCGGCCATCGCATCCTTGACCCTCAAAAAAGACGCCCTGGCCCGAGTCGTCCCCCACGACCAGGACTTCGACCACAGATACGCCGGCATCTTTCACTTCCAGGTACACGCCGGCTGATGGGCTGCAGAGTCTCATGTTCGGCTGGTGCTTTTTAGACATTTCAGTCTGTCAGGAAATAGGAAATAAAATTCAATCATAAAACAAAAAAACAAAAAAGATCACACAGACTAATGCAGGACTAACTATGTAGTGCCAATGAGAGGAAGCAGCTGAAGTTGTCGTGGTAACACGGGAGGTGGTGTGTTTTGTGACACACTCTTTCTTGCTCTCTCAGTTTTGGCAGCACAACAAATGGCTGGACGTGGTGGTGGACGACAAGCTGCCGTCGGTGAGAAACAGACTCATCCTGCTTCACTCCGCCTCCAACAACGAGTTCTGGAGCGCGCTGCTGGAGAAAGCCTACGCCAAGTAAAAACTTCATTTTATACCTCCTGAGTGACATGTGATAAATATACATTACATCCACTTTGTGTTTCTCAAAAATCACAGTTTACTTAAGTTTTTCTGCTCAGATGTGACTAAAGATGTTAAGTTATCTACATGTTATTTTAAAAAACCCACAATGATCAATGTTTGGGCAGAAGGAACGGATGATTTTGTGCTTTTCATCTATAGCGAGGATCAATGAAATGACCTAAAAATGAATGGGATTCATCTTCTGAGGAGTATGAATGTTTGAAAATTAAAATGTCATGGCAATGCGCTCTGTTAGAAGACGTTGTCCTGAGGGTGGACCTTAAGGGAAAGTCATAAAAGTGTGCAAATTGGAAATATCTAGAATAATTTAAATGATTGTTTATGGTCTCCATGAATGTCCATGGACTTTGGGAATACTTCGACTTGCTGTTTTGCGTCAAATGCCTCAACAACTATCATAAACTATAATATATGACATTCCCATTAACCTGGACTGTTCTTTGTTTATGGGGTTAATCAGCAAATGTTAGAATGCTACACTAAAATAAGATGCAAACATTATAAACATTATACCTACTAAGCACTATCACTGTATGCATTTTAGCATGCTGACTTTAGCACTTCGCTCAAAACATCGCTGCAGTAAAGTGCGGACTCACTGAGCTGCTATCATTACTGCTAGCATCGCTGCTATCATCGCTGTAGACTGATGTTTTTGCCCGTCAATGGTAGTTAGAGAAAAGGCCAAAAAGAACATAAACATCCACAGCAACAATATCATTTAAAGCTTTTAAAATGTGACTGCAATGCAAAAGTGTTGTTGTATAAATCAGTGAAACTCTATGACCTAGAATCCAGAAATGTCCTAAAATCCTAGAAACATCCTCAAATCTGAGAAAATCCTCATAATGTCATTAAATCAGAGAAATGACTTAAAATCCAAAAAATGTCCTAAAATTTCAGAAGTGTCCTAAAATCCAAAAAATGTAATAACATCCCGGAAATATCTTAAAATCCTAAAAATGTCCTAAAATTTCAGAAGTGCCCCAAAACCCAAAATATTTTCCAAAATCCTAGAAACATCTTAAAAACCTAAAATGTCCTAAAATCCTAGAAACATCTTAAAATCCACAACATGTCCTGAAATCAGAGAAACGTACTTAAATCCTAGAATTGACCCAAAATCCTAAATATGTAGTAAAATCCTAGAAACATCCTAAAAATACCAAAAAAGTCCTAAAATCCTGGAAACGTGTGGGGCCCCTGTGACTGGCCCCTGGCCTCCTGTCATTGTCCAAAAGTGACCCTCAATCAAAGCATGTTGAGTATCTTTGTTTTAACTGTTTATCACTTTGAATCCACGTTAATTAACGCGATGTGTTCACGTTTGCGTCAGAATTCACGGCAGCTACGAGTCCCTGAAGGGCGGCAGCACCATGGAGGCCATGGAGGACTTCACTGGTGGCGTCGGGGAAATGTACGACACCAAGCAAGCTCCGAGCAACCTGTTCTCCATCATGAAGAAGGGCCTGGACCGAGGCTCCATGATGGGATGCTCCATCGATGTAAAGATGATCATTATTTTTAATTACTGTTCCTCCAGCCCCTCATGAAAGACGCTTACTTACAGCCAGGTTTGTGTTTTTGGTTTTCTTCAGATCACCAGCTCTGCAGAGTCGGAGGCCAAGACGTCCTCCGGTCTGGTGAAGGGACACGCGTACTCCATCACAGGCCTGGAGGAGGTAAGGCTCACCTGGGACACACCTGGTTTCAGGTGTTTCTGACTGGAATCAGGATCAGCGCTGCAGACCTGTTAATAATGAGGAGACAATAATAGAAAACGCATGAAAAACTGATTTTTTATGTGTAGTAATATTCATTTATTTAGTTTTTTAGTCAGTTATTGGTTAATTAGTTAATTTCTTTTTATTTTTGCTTCTGGCTCTGCTGCTGTAACGTTTGAATTTCTCTGTGTGGCCTTAAAAAGTCTTATCTTATTTTATTAAGTAAATTTTCATTCTTGTTTGCATTAGGAACGCAAACAAAAAGGTAATTATAACTGTGATCTCATTTTTAAAGTCGCTGCTGTCGAGATAAAGGATAAATGATCAAATTAATTACTTAATGATTTTAAGATTTTAGAATAGAAATCACCATAAAAAAGCAAAAGTGCAGACAAGGGGTGCAAGGATAAAGAGATTATTTAAAATGATATAAATCACACAAAAAAATTCAGATATTTTTTATGTGTAATAATATATTTCTTAAATTTACAAAACAAAATGCTACACATCATGTGTGTATTTAAGTTATCCTTTGTAACCATCAATCATGAACATACAGTATCTGTGTAAGTGAAAGATGTATATAGATTTTCTATGATTTTACTTTTATTTAATCTGATTTATATTTTGTTCCAATTTTTTGGCACTAAAAATAACGTTTTTTGGTATTTTTCTCTGCTTGTGACCCCGTTGCTGTAATGTGTGACTTTCCCGTTATGGGATTCATAAAGTCATATCTAATTTTATTAAGTTAATACCAATTCTTGTTTGCATGAGAAAAGCACACAAAAGTGCACGTGTAATTGTGATTTCTGTTTCTGTTTTGCAACTTTAAAAAAAAATATAAATTTGTTAAAGGATATAGGAATAACACAAAAGACGAGATCATGCCAAAGATATGTCCCTGATTTGTCTTTTTTTGTCTGATATGTTAGCAAAAAATAACAATTAGTCTGTTATTTTAACAGTTAGGTAAGCGTACTCAAACTCTCGCACTAATAGTTAACAAATTCACTTTTTGTCTTATAATCAGATTACTGTCCGAGGCCGGAAGGTTCAGCTGATCCGGATCAGAAACCCCTGGGGTCAGGTCGAGTGGAACGGCCCCTGGAGTGACAAGTGAGCATGAATCATGATACCACTTTATCTTTACTTTCTGTATCAATAATACATGTTAAAAAAAAGTGTGCTCATGGATGGATTAGACACGAGGCTCCTGGGAACAGACATCTAAAAATGTTTTGTGTTGTTTTGAGTCTCGCTGTAGTTGTTTGGTGTATCTTTGTGGTTGTTTTTATTCTCCCTGTAGTCTGTAGTTTTGCATGTTTTGTTTTGCATCCCTGAAATAATTTCCTCTTTGCAGAGGTTTTCTCTTCGCTTGCTTTGCATGTCTGTTCATGTTTTGTGTACATCCATTAACCCTTTCCCCACCAGGGCTGGGGCTAGAAACTACAGGACGCATCGCTCCATGTCTCATCCAGTAGTTTTGTATCTCTTTGTTGCATCCCAGCAGTTATTGTAAATCTCTTTGTAAAGCTTTTGTGTCCAGCTTCTGTCGTTTTGCATCTCTGTGGCTGTTTGAGTATATCTCTATTTCTCTATTTCTTTCATTCAATTATTCCATTCAATCTGACAAAAAAAGCATCAATATAATTAAAAGGAAATGATGCCCTCTTCCTGTTTTCACCTTGAAGTGTTGTGTATTTTGTGTATTTTGTGTCTTCCTGTCGTTGTTTGACTTTCTCATTAGAAATGTGAAACAGAGGCTGAGGTCTGGGCCTGAGCCCAGTAGGTCTGTTTAATAATCCATCCATGGGTAAACCCGCTGATTACTGCTTCTCTCTGATTCCTGCACGATGATGTTGTAACGGATTATTTTGTCTTGTGCCTGTTTCAGATCCAGAAACTGGGATTCTGTTGATGCAGCCCAGAAAAATCGGATTTTGCAGAAATCCGACGACGGTGAATTCTGGTGAGACCCTGTGATGAATTAGGTCCACATTAAAGATTAATGAAATCTTTGTAGCTGTATAAATCTTTTGTCTTAGTGTGAGAACTGCACATTAATATGTTTTTAGTATACAGGGATGTAGTGGACAGAATAATTGCTGTGAAAACTGGTCGCTGATATTATGAAATCATGGTGTCTTTTGAACATTGTACGACTTCATCAGTAACCTCTCAAACTGCCGATCAATCACTGGTTCCTGCTTAATGTTGCTCGAATCCATTTAACCTAGTTTTCTATTGGAGATCCCAATGAAATGTTGAAATGTTTATAAAACCTAAGATTTGTTGTAAAACTCAATAGTTTTAGAGGGTAAAACAATCAGAACTTATTTAAAAACTAAATGATTTTTTACTGTTTTTCAGAACCAACAATTTTATTTTTTTTGGAGTACCAAAGTCATAACAACAGCTATGTATACACATAAAATATCATTTTTAACAAGTTTGTTCAGTCACAAAATATTCTATTGGAACTAAAAAACTTCTTCAAAAGAAACCTTTGGTTTTAAACACATAGCTATTGTTTGGTTTTATAAAAGTGTAAAGCAGTTGGTTTGTACTAGAAATTTTTAAAAAATTGTCATTTCACCAGCATTTTGGTTGAAAGTTTGGAATCAAGAATTTTAAATTAGTTTTAATGGTTTTTAACATCGTTTAGCCAAACACAGGAGCCAGTGATTGGTCCTACAGGGGTTAAAGTCTGACATGATGTGTTTTGAGCTCAAATGTGAAAAAGCTGAGTGCTGAATTTGGAGATGACAGCGATTGTTTTTGTGACTCCAGGATGGAGTTTGAGGACTTCAAGCAGAACTACGACAAGGTGGAGATCTGCAACATGACCCCCGACGCCCTGACCGACAACTCAAAGCGCCACTGGGAGGTTCAGCTGTTTGAGGGAAACTGGATCCGCGGCTCCACCGCTGGAGGCTGCAGGAACTTCATCGGTGAGACCACATCTGACATAAACGGAGGATTTTTTTAAGCCTCAATGGTGTTGAGGCATAAAAAGCAGAATAGATTCTGGTGGTCACAGGTGAAGATCCCTGTGACCTTGTCTGTCTCATTCATGTGAACGCAATATCTCAAGACAGCTTATTGTTTTTCAACTTTGGCACAAATGTTCACTTGGACTTAAGGATGAACTTAGTAGATTTTGTTGGTCATCAATTTGTCTTCAATCCGCAGACACATTTTGGACCAACCCACAGTTCCTGCTGCAGCTGGAGGACGCCGATGACGAGGACGACGTGTGCAGCGTGGTGATCGCGCTGATGCAGAAGAACAGACGGAGGCTGAGGAAGGAAGGCATGGACCTTGAGACCATCGGCTTTGCGGTGTACGAGGTGAGAAAGAAACTGAACGCGTTTGAGCCTCAGCTTTAAATGTTTTTCTTTTCATGTCGACAGTCTAACCTTCAAACAGCCATGCCTTTTCAATTTTTTACTAAAATTGTAACCCTTTCAAACCTGGATCTCAAGTATTTAAACCTCCAAACCCGAGGAAATCAGTTTGATTTCTTTTAAAAACATGCAATGAGGACCTTTGCAAGAAATGTCCTGAAATGTGGAGAAAAAAAGGTCAAAGGTGACAAGTAAATAACCAAAACATTAGCTGGGGGTTATATTAGATATTCATGAATAAAAAATGGGGGAAAATGTCCATAATACTATAATACTTATGAAAACATATTTAAAATTATGACAAAATATGACATGGTTAATAAACAATGGGACAGTATGGGGGTAACAATTTGTGAAGACGCTGATGATGTATCATTGTCTTTTATGTTTGTTTTGTTGTTAAAAATATTTTAAAAAATATTACTTATTAAAAATATGCAACTGAAAAAATATTTACCTCTTTCTTAAGGACATTTTTGTCTATTTTTGTTTTTTAATTTTCATTTTCTACTTTTTTTGTTTGTTTGTTTATTTATTATTGCTTATTTTGCAGGTATTTTCTTGTAACTTTTTACTTCTTATTAGTTTTTGGAGCATTTCTTGTTAAGTTACTCATTGCCCTCTTCCCATATTTTCTTTAAAAAATCAGCCATCTAGCTCAGGTTTCAAAGGGTTACAAGCCAACTTAATCTCATGTTTCTGTTTGTTCAGGCTCCAGACGGAAAGGACCACCAAGGGAAAGATTTTTTCCGGTACCACGGGTCCAAAGCTCGTAGCAGGACCTACATCAACATGCGGGAGATTTCGGAGCGCTTCACACTGCCTCCTGGGAAATACCTGCTGGTCCCCACCACTTTCCAGCCCCACCACGAGGCCGACTTCCTCGTCAGGATCTTCTCTGAGAAGAAGGCCGCAGCTCTGTGAGTGTTCAGCTCTGGGTTTTAAGCAGTGGTATAAAATACTATTTTATAGGCCTACTTCTACTCCACGTTATCTCACAGGCAAATATTATTCTTTTCATTGCACTACATTAATATAACAGTTTTAGTTACTGTTCAAATTCAGATTTTTAATAAAAAAGAAAATGACTCAGCAGTATATAAAGTAATTAAAATGAGCTCCATCTTCACAAGCTGCAACATTAAATTAAGAAATGCTCCGAGCGCTTCTTCTCCTGGTTTGGGCTGAGTTTGGACATGGACAAAATTTAGACTAAAAAGATATTTCAAACTCAAAGAAAATTTAAAAATAATCAACCCCAAGAGTTAAAAAAAAGAAAGAAAGGGAAACAAGACCATAAATTAATTGTAGCAAATTTGAATAAATTCCCTCTAGGTTTTTTTGATACTGCATTAGCAAAAAAGTGACAGAACAGTGACATGGTCACTGTGACTTTGACATTTGACCACCAAATTCTCATCAGTTCAGTGTTGAGTCCAAGTGGACAGTTGTGCCAAATTTGAAGAATTTCGGTCATGACGTACTTGAGATATCTCACAGTGACCTTTGAGCCTCTACCATCAAACTCTAATCAGTTTATTGTTACGTCTAAAAGGACGTTTGTGCCACAAGACTGAGACAGATGAGGTCACAGTGACCTTGACCTTTGACTTTTGGCCACCAAATTATAATTAGTTCAGGAGGTCCAAGTGAACGTTTGTGCAAAATTTGAAGAAATATCCCCGAAGCATTCATGAGATATGCCGTTCAGAGAATGGGACAGTCAAGTGACCTTTGACCTTCAACCATCAATTTCTACTCAGTTCATTACTGCTTCCATGTGGATGTTTGTGCCAAATTTGAGGAAATTCCTTTAAGTTGTTCTTTTTGAAAAACAAAACACTTAAAAAACATGAAAAAGTCTCCACAAAGTATCACTTACTTCTTTTTGAATTTTGATGGTGTGTTTGTGCTCCACAGGGAGATGGGAAGCGATGTTGATGCTGACTTGCCAGATGTAAGTAGATCACCCGGGAACTGATAATCAATCACCGTCGTGTGCGCTTGTACTGATGTTGTGTTGTTCCCACCAGCCGCCCCCGCCCTCCGCTCCCGAGGACGAGACGGACGAGGAGAAAGGCCTGAGGAGGCTGTTTGAGCAGCTGGCTGGTGATGTAAGAAAACAGTGTTACACAGTTTTCTTTTCTAATATGTTGCTTTATATGGTGTCAAGTGTTTGTCTTGCTTGAGGTAGACTTATGTGCCTCCCAGATGCAAAAAAATGCAGCTTTAATATTTTAAAATGATGGGATTTGAACAATGTGAATTTAAGAAGAAACACTGTTAAAATGACAGTATGTTTCATATATTGCATTCAAACTAGAGTTTATAATTAAGGACTCAGATTTGTAGATGAGCACGTACACACGATTTTTCAGTTTTTTTTCCCCGGTGTGTTTTTTCAGGACCAGGCTATCGATGTCAGAGAGCTCAAGCAGATGCTGGACGGCGTTCTCAGCAGACGTAAGTGAACGAGGACATTCGAGTATTTTGTTCACTTTAATTTTTTCCCACTTTCAGATTTGATTTTAGGTTTTCAAAATAAACAGGCATTGTTTTATTTTATGAAACAAAATGGGTCAAACAAAACAAAAACACTAGGAGCCACTCTAACATATGATCACATGCAGGGACACTCGACTTACTTCGCTTGGGGGCCACTTTTACAAAATGACAAGAGGCCAGGGGCCACTCACAGCGGCCCTATACATGTTACTTGGATTTAAGGACATTTCTAGTAATTCAGGATGTTTAAAGGATTTTAGGACAGTTCTAGGATTTTAGGACATTTGTTAGGATGTTATGGCATTTTTAGTAATTTAGGATGTTTAAGGGATTTTAGGGCGTTTCCAGGATTTCAAACATTTTAATTTTAGGGCGTTTCTCAGATTTTAGGACTTTTGGGGACATAAATACATTTCTAGGATTTTAAGACATTCGGGTGTTAGCTAGACCCTCTTGTGGGGGATCCTCCACTGGCCCTTTTCTTGATAAACAAGCTCTACTTGATGCTGTTTTATGCACTCTGACATCTTATGTATACTAAAGTGTGAATCAGTTCATTTTTATAATGAATTAAAAAATGGTTGAGGGGCCACCCGGCATCCTACTGGGGGCCAGATTTGGCCCACGGGCCGTTAATTGACTATCCCTGGTCTAATATGTTACTGCATCAAAATTATGTTTGCATCAACTATCTAATGTTAAAATACTGCATTTTTATCAAACCTGGGCAAAAAGTTATTGGACTTTATTTCTGTTTTAATTACTTCAGTGACGCAAATTAAGAAACAACATAAAACTGACTAAATATCTTGAGTTGTGATGTAATATCACTGAATTATTTGTTGATTTTTTTATCTGTTTTCTCTGTTTTTTGTCTTCAGGAAAAGAGATCAAGTTCGACGGCCTGAGTCTGAGCACCTGCCACAGTATCATCAACCTGATGGATGTATCCTTGCACATATATATGTAGTATTAGAAAACATACATCCCATAAAATACAAAAAACAACATAGCTTACATTAGACATGGAGGAGAAAGGAGCTGTGTGATTCTAAAATAATGGATAATTACCAGGATGCCTTCCTGAAGTTTTTCCTTGACAGTTCACCAGGTGGACCAAACAGGAAAACTGGAGTTCCAGGAGTTTAAGGTCTTCTGGGAAAAGATGAAGAAGTGGATTGTAAGTTTTGATTTATGTATTTAAAACTCTCAAACAGAGGTGTACGAAGAAATGTGTGTACTTCAGTAAAAGTAACAGCACCTGTTAAAAATACTCTGTTACAAGTTAAAGTCCTAAAATGTTGACTTAAAGGGACATTTACTCTTACCCGTAGTGCTGTTCATCAGTCTAGACTGCTTTTGTGTGAGTTGTTCAGAGCTGCAGATATCGGCCGTAGAGATGTCTGCCTTCTCGGCACTCGGCTTGTGGTGCTCAAAGCACCAAAAAAATTTGTTTGAGAATCTCAAAAGCAATGTCTCTGTCCAGAAATCATGACCCTGTTACTCAAGATCAGGGCTGTCCAAACGCTCTTCAATGGATTAGATAACGTGAAAATACCTGCGGGTCACATTTTAAGGGATAATTAACAAAATCAAAAACGAGACAAACACAACAGTTTCATCTGTCATAGAAAAAGTATTAAACTTTCCACCGCAGCTGACGTATACAAAGAAGTACAATATTTCCCTTCAAATTGTAGTGACGTTGAGGTATAAGTACATTAAAAAGACCTCAGAATTGTAACCTACCTTCATATGCTGCTGTAAATCCGTGTGGGTGGAGGGAGTTTTGTGGTTCTTGGTGCTTCAGGTTGTTTACGGTGAACTTCTGTTGTTGCAGATGCTCTTTTTGTCCTTCGACACCGACCGCTCAGGGAAGATGTCATCCTACGAGCTTCGCATCGCTCTGAAAGCTGCAGGTGAGAGTTAAATGTTAACAAACTTTATCTCTCTCAACGATTTTTTTCACTTCGTAATTTTTCATTTCATTTTAACTCTTGGCAGACGTTTCTTACTGGAATATTTTGGAGATGTGATAAACAAACATTCATTTAGATTTCAAATAACCTTATTTTCAAATTGACAAAAAAATAATGTAACTCGAGATATAAGATTGAAAAAGCAGCTAGCAGCAGTTAGCAGCTAACTTACAGAAGAAAATTCGCAGACAACTTTTAACCCTTTGGTATTAATTATAATAAATAAAAGCTGTAGTTATTTTAAGTAGTAGTAGATGTATTGTTACTTCAGTAAAAGTACTTAGAAACAGATAAAATGTCATTTAAGTATGAAAATAATAATAATAATAATGATAATAATAATAATAATAATAAACACTCATAATTATTTTTTAAAATTTGATGACATTAGATAACTTGAAGAAAAGTGGCCAACAACTATTAAACCTTTGATATTTTATATTAAATAAAAGTGGTAGTTATTTTAAGTAGTTGAGCAGTAGTTGAGGTATTACTTCAATAAAAGTAAGTATAATCAGGAAAATGTGTTTCTAGTATGAAAAGTTGAAGTACCCACTAAAAAATAAAAACTAATGAATTAATAAATTATCAATAATAACCTTTTCAAAACACATGATGACTTTGATGTGTTACAAAATAATTGCCGATGAATTTTCTGTGATATGGCTAATTGATTTTTTGACTGATCATTTCAGCTGTACTTGTATAAACAGTTGGGCAGTTTAATTTTTAACAAAAAATCATTTTATAAACTGTTATAATCTTCAGGAAAAAAAATCTTAATTTGTAAAGAAGTTAGTAAATTAAGCTATCAAATAAATGTAGTAAAGGAAAAAGTACAATCGTTTCCTCTGAAATGTGAGTAAAAGTATAAAGTGCTCAAGTATCGTATAAGTACTTTAAATTTGTGCTTAATTACAGTACTTGAGTAAAAGTAGTTGAATTCTACTGCTGGTAATAATAGATATTTTCTTAGTAATAGAAAAAGCAGAAAAATCAGCAGCAATAGCACTTCCTCCAATAAAAATAATGCTCTTTAGTTTTTGGGGATTATTCAGTGTTTAGATTTAAATCGTGTGTATTTGTCCCCGTGAAGGCATGCAGCTGAACAACAGGCTCCTGCAGCTGGTCGGCTTGAGGTTTGCTGACAACAACTACGACATCGACTTCGACGATTACCTCACCTGCATCGTCCGTCTGGAGAACATGTTCAGTACGTTCATTTAAAGACATTAACGTCTTTAAATGGTAGTGGTGAAGATTCATTGGTGATAAAATGAACTTTAAGAGGACGACTTGCCACTTTGAGCTGAATCACTTTCTTTCTCTTAACCAGGAGTTTTCCAGACTCTGGATAAATCCAGGAGGGGACGCGTGAACATGAACCTGTTGCAGGTACGGACAACATTATATCTCTGAAAATATTAATGTTTGTTTTACCACCACGGGTGGGGTTTATTTTGTGTCTTTCTGATCACAACTCTTCATTTTGATTCTTTTCTCTCTTAACCCTTAATGCCCGCTTTAATATCACACACACTCATATCGCTCTGCGCTTTTCAAAATAAAGCTTTAAAAAATATTATAATTAATTAATATGATTTTCCACTTTCTCTTTTCCACTTTATTTTTTTAACCATCAGTCCTAATCATAAATATCAAATATTCTTTAATTTTCAGAATTTTAACCCTTTAAATGTCAGGTTTTTGTCATGATGCCACTATGTTTAAAAAAAAAAAAGAAAAACACACAAAAAAAGAATTATTTTTAATATACTACATGCAAAGTTTAATTTTTTTTTCATATTTAAAAAAATATATATATATGACACCCAGAAATAATACAAGTCATGTTTTTCTGCTTTGATGGCTGTGGGATCAAAAATGCCAGTTTGAATGGGTTTCAATGGAGTGTATTTTAGACTTATTGTAGGAGCTGAGATGGAAATTCACTGATTACACTCAAATACACAATCTGGACAAAATAAGCATAAGTATGATGAACACAGCCAAAATTATCAAAGAATGAATAATGAAAAGCGTTTAAAATGCATCAAACAGTCCCTGAGGGTTAAAACGTAACAGAACTTGTAAAATGATGGTCTTTCATTAAATTGTGTTTTGTTTTGCTTAAACTCTTTATTTTCACCTCACAGTTCCTGATGTTGTCCATGAACGTCTGAGGAGACGCTGAAAGCAAACAGAAGCCACCAGAAGAACAAAGCGAGTGCAGTGTGCTGTATTTTGCGGCCGTAATGATGCATTTTCCTTTTCATGTTTAAAATTCTCATCTGTTTTTTTTTTTTGTTTGTTTGTTTGTTTTGGACTAAATAATGTGAGACACTGTCTGCACTAAAGTGTTGGAACGATGGGATCAAATATTAAAATTGGCTGACTCATGCTTTTGGACAAAACTACTTCTTTCTGCTCTCTGCATGGATGCAAATAAACTTTGAATAAAATGTCTGGCTCTGATGTGGAGGAATGATAAATACTGGAACACAAATATCACTTAACTGCTGGGAGTTATCAATGTCTTTTTTGACTAAATAAAGAATTTTTAATACCTACAATAACTAGAGTCAGCAGCTGAACCCAGTTAAACAGCGTGACGTTCACAGGATGAGCAGTTCAAGTTTTGGTTTTTAACCAACAAGAGATAAATGCAGCGGGATGGAAATTTCTACAAAACTTTAATAATTATTTTGTTTTATCACTTATATTTTTTTGTTTAACATACTCAGCGGCAGAAGAAGTACTAATAAGTTAAAGTACCATTACAAAGGTGCAGAAAGGATGAAAAAGTGACAGCGATTTTCTTTGCACAAATTACAAGAAATTGCTAAAAGGTGACAAAAATTGACCTGAAAGTAGGCTAAAAGAGACAGAGAAAATCATTAATAATTGCCAAAACAAAAAAAAAAAATTATTTATAATTATTGTAATTATCTACTCAAAAATGAGATGCAGAATTTAAATTAGATTTTTTAAATCAAGCCAATGTTCACAGTTTTCAAAGGGTTAAGAGGGCCCTTTCATCATAATTTCAGCAGTGGCGCTCCTCAATTAGGGGTTAAATGTTATGTTCTACTTCATATTAAATCTATATACTTTTTTTAGGACAAACTAGCATATTAGAAAGACAACTAAGCACCTAATACAGATACATAACACATCCGAAATGGGTTTTATGTAACTCCAAATGTTAAACTGTACTGGTGTTAGTCAATGCACATCAAATAATTAGTAATATTAACTTTATTATTAATAGGTTATTAAATATTAACTTTCTACCTTTTAACTATTTACCTCCTTTTTTGCTTTTTAACTTACATTTCCACCTTATTACGCAAATAAGGGGGGCTGGCCTATGTGCAATAGGAGTGTTTGCTTTTCGCCTATAAAACAAAGTGGAATTATGACAAAAAACAGGCATTTAAAGAGTTATAATTTTTAAAGTTAATGAATATTTGGTATTTGAGAATACAACTGGTGTTGGTTAAAACTCGCAATGAAAGTAAACAATCCCATATATATATATAATTTTAAAGCCTAACTTAATAAGTGCGTTTTAAGTGCAACACTATAACAAAACATAAACTTCCCAAAGCATTCTCTGCGACATTAACAAATAATAAAACCATCTTGTTTGTTTTTGACATTATCAGGGGGGTGCACCGTTCCTGGAAGTACTGCAATACCAGGTCGATGCGTGGAGTGGACGGAGCAAGCCCCTATTCCATCTCCCTGTTCCAAAAATCAATTTAATATATGGTCCCCGGGTAGGGGACGTATCAGATATTAAACTGATAAGAACAGATACTACACTTGATCTTAGCCAAAAGGCCGAGAAGCGATACCGGACAAACGGCCACGTCAGGGGAGTGATTCCCCGCGGAGTCATCCTCACTGACGGGTCTGCTACACACAGAGTTACAGTTTCTGGATCATCGGTGAAAAACAGAGTAAATCACATCGATGTATGGTCAAAGAAAACGAAACAGAGATCGCTACAAAGTATTTTATCTGAAACAAACAAATGCAACTAACGAGGCTCATTCACGCTTCCGGTGACGTCGTTCGTTATCATCCAATAGGAATTTAAATCGGGGGAAATACATTTTTTACAGTTACAAACAAAACAACTGTTTGTTTTCCTTATTATTCTTAAAACCGAAACGGCTGACCCTGACAGGATCTTCTGTGGGTCTTATTGAGTCTGTGCGACTTTTAGGGAAGCTGGGATTTTTAAGACATCGTGTCTTTGTTTTCAGGAACAAACGGAGCTCTGACGGTCTCTAGTGGACACGAGACGAAACTGCAGTAATTTCAACACCTGCGCCTCTTCCAGCGGTGCTGCACAAATACTGCAACGTTACACAAGTGCTAAAAATATATGTTTTAATGTGATTATCAAAGTATATATTGCTTATGAAAGGAGACAAAACCTAAGCACAGTTTCGAGGTTACTTTATGTGTATGGGGTAAATGGGAAATGTACTTTTTATTTCACTACATTTATCTGACAGATAGTTAATTTGCAGATTAAGATTTTACACACAAAATGACGATCTTCTAAATTATGGCACATTATGTACTGTAAACTAAACTGCAAAGCAGTATAAAGTAGTTTAAATTAGCCTCCCCTTTGAACAGCTGCAATATAAAAATTGCTGCTCACACTTACGCTAATTAGCTATACTAACAACCCCAAAAAATACTATTTTAAACGATATAAACTTATAAGTGAATTATAAACCCACATGCTCTCAAATTTAATTGATGTCCAATGTGTCCAGAATTCAAACTTAAAGAGAAAACAAAGATTTAATTGCAAAGTAGGTTTGTATTTTATTTTTTATATCACAGTCTGGGATATGTCGATGATTTTCAGTAACCTTGATTGTGACAGGTCACCTAGTGGAAATAGCATGTGTTTTCTCCACATGCCAAATGTAGTAAAAATGGCATCACCAGGTGAAAAATAGTTTTAAAATAAGACAAATCCCAAGTAAAAAAAAAAACCCAGACTAAACTAGACCTAAAAATAATACAATGCATATTTTTATGCTTTGGTTGCTGTGGGGTCAACAATTGCAGTTTGAATGGGCTTCAATGGCACTTTTTTGCATACCACAGTGTTAATGTATCAATTTTATTCATACAGAGTATTTCAGAAATATTTTAGAAGTTTAGCGGGAAATTCAAAGATTAATCAAATATACACAATTTACACAATGCACGCCATATGGATGACTACAGCCAAAGTAACTTTAAAAAATGAATAAAACGCCATTAAATGTGGCAAAGTGATCCCCTAAATTAACATAAATTACATTCACAGTAAATTCGGTTGTTTTTGAACAACCACTTTGAGATATTTCGGGGATTGTCGGTTATGTTTTCTCACTGACGGTTTCACCCCTACGAGAACAAACCTATATAATAATGCGAGCAAAAAAGCTGTCATTAAACACAAAATAACTAATAAAAACGCAACTTTTCTGTATATTTTGCATAAATGCGCTTTAAAAATAAAAAAAAACCGAACATTTAACACTGATTTTAGACCGTTGTGTCTTCCCGTCATGCACTGCGCCTTTTAACGGCTGTAGTTCTCTTGGATGACCATTAAGCTAGCACAGAGCCGTTAAATAACTGTATCAACGGCTCCGTGCTCACACTAATAAAACTCATTAATATTGATTATATGATTAAGGTTAATCACCTGCGACTAAACACAACTAATAATGATACAGATACAGACCCATATTATTTAAGATATTTTGTAAAACGAAGGTCGTAGCTCCCTCTGCTGGAGAATAAACACGACAACAGCACGACGTAGTAGCTGCTAGCATTAAAACATAAATAGATATTCAAGTTTAACATGAATACAACCTTTTGTTGACGTTTTTGTCCGTATATTAATGTGAAAGTTTGCTGACAATAGTTAAAGTTTTACTATTTTTTGCTCCAACGCCACAGAAAAACCAGCAGGCAGCGGCTTCATTTACCTTTTAACTGTAGCCTAACGGAAATTAATAACACGGTAATATTGCGTATTCATAACAAAAGTCGATTAAAACAGTCTAATTCCTTAAATTTGGACACGTTTTGATCCTACCTGTGCGGTGAAACTTCGTCAAATACGCACCTGAAAAAAAAAAAAAAAAAAAATCACGGCGTCGACGCATCAAAACCATCAAGACGTCAAACTCCTAAAAAACAAAAAACAGAGCACCTGTCGACACGAGAGGAGTCTGACAGGACCAAAACAGATATAAAGTTGTAAACCAACTCACCTCGAGACGTACGCCAGGTGAATATGTTTAAATAAAGATTTATAAATAGATGAACTCTCTGGCTCGCGCTGCTCGGTCATTTTAAAGATGGGCGTGTTACGCTCACGTGCTCCGCAGCGCCTCCAGTGACTCACTCAGGTACTTCAGGTGTTATGTGACGCAACAGTTCACTCTGTTCATGTTAGTAAATATACAGGTGCATCTTAAAAAAAATGACGACACTGTGAAAAAACATTTCCATGAGAAAGTGAAAATGTAATATGTTCTAGACTCATTACATAAGCTGAAACGTTTCAAACATTTTTATTTTTAATTTTGATAATTATGGCATACAGTTAGAAAACAACTACCAAGAATTGAGTACAGTATATAAATTAATGTACTTTTCAGAAGTTGAACATTTCTGTATTGTAAATCTTTTTTTGAAAAATATTCTATTTCTGATTTTCTAGAGCTATATAAGCCATAATCATCAAAAATAAAACAAAAAAGACTTGAAACTTTAAAAAAAAATTAAAATATTTCAGTTTGCATGTAATGAATGGGCCTATACAATTTATGAACGTTTAACTTTTTGAATTATGTTATTAAGAAAAATAAACTTTTTCACAATGTTCTATTTTTTTATATGCAGCTGTACCAAATAACACTTTTGACATTTTTAAAATTCCTTTTATATGAAAAAAAAGTGTTATTAAATATGGTGATCATGCACTGGCACCACAATTATGAACATACAAGTTGATTACTTATAAAAATTAAATTGGTACAACAAATTTTCAAAATATTTAAAAGGGATATTAAAGTGTTAAGGAAGCATCCCTTTAAAATATTACAGAGAAAGTATCCAGTAAAGCTTCAAGCTGCATTTTATAAATGTAATTTTTGTGGACTTGAAAATGATTTGTCACATTTTTTTTTCCACACCAGAATTTTTTGGGTTTATAGTATATTTAATGTAATGTTATACTCCAGGCAACATAAGACTGAAAATAACAACTTTTTATTATTTTTGGAGAATTTCATGTTCATGTCAACAATATTCTTATGTCACAAATTAAACTAACTTTTCTCCACTTAATTAATGCATGTCAGCAATATAGCACCCTGTTAGCTAATATTAAGAACAAAATGGGCTATTCATACATTGAAATTATTAAATGATAACAAAATGATGCAAAAAAAAAAATCAAGGTGAGTGTTGATTGTAAATGTGATTTTTTTTTTTTTTTGTGGGTTTAAAAAAGAAAAAAGTATTTGTCAGGTATTTTTTTTACACCAGAATGTTTTGGATTTATATCATCACATTTTAGAAAGAAATATTAAACATAAATAACTAAATATTATTATTATTAATGAATACGGTACTTTTATTTATTCATATTTTAATTTATTTTTATATTTTTATTATTCTGTAGTCCGGCAGGTGGCGGTAACGAATTCATAAACTAGCTTTCCATCCGCTGTTGCAGGAGGGCTGTGGACTGTACCAACAATGCATAATTTAAAGAAATATAACCAAAGTCTACAATAACACGAGTTACACCAGCAACACAAACACGTTTCTAAATTTAACATTCAAAACCCATATAAAAGAATCCAAGTCTACCTTAACTTTCCATGTTTAAACATGTTATTATCGTTTATTTACCCCCCCGTTGTTCCCCTCGGTGGTTCTTTCCAGTAATGGCAGCAGCAGCATGCTGAAGAAGAGGCCAGCGTGGATAAACAACAACAGCGCGTTTGTGGATTTAAACGGTTATTTGTTGTTTACAGCTGCCTGAAGTTTCGGGTTTGAGCATCTTTAAACCGGATCAGTTGAAAAGAAAACCGACAGATTTCGTTACAAAATGGTAAGTAGACATTAATAACCCGAGCTAACCTTTTTAGCTAACAGCTAGCGTTAGTGAAGAGCATCAAAAACACACCGTGTTAAAAGAAAATAACGTCGTTTAATAAATACCCGCGTATGTTTTGGTTAAATAATTAAATTTTAAAAGCTGTATCATCATTTCGTTCATGTTTTTGTCAAATTAGATAGATAACTCAGCTGTTTCCCTTTAAACACTGTAAGAAACCTGGTAGAAAATGAAATTAATTCACTTTAACACTACAGATTTATACGAGACTGGCCGTATAACAGTTGGTTTACAAAAACTGTTATTTTACAAGTGTCGGTGTTGTTCATCCGGTTCATTTAAGATGAAAAAAAGGATAAAGTGGTGAGATTTGGGGTTACACATAACTTCATACAAGAATTAGCCCTCAATTAATTATTAATAACGTGAGCAATGGCTTAATATACTCATCATCATAAACAACAACAGCAGCCAGTTTCCTCAACTTCTAAGTGGTTAAGTTTCACATCATAGATAAGATAGAGCTTTATTTATCCTGAGAGAGAGATAACTGTGCAGCATTTGCAATACAAAATATGAAAAAGTGCAAAAACGAGGACTTTAACTTAAAAGAAATACAATAAATAATAGAAAAAATATAATAAGTAATACAAATGAATAAATAATCTAAAGAAAAAAGAATTTGCTGTACAATCATCAAATTCAATTAAATGGTTATTAGGCCTTAAAAGTGATTAAGTAGACTTAGATTTAAAATTGCGTGTGAGGTCTCAGTTGCCTTAAACATTTTATCAAATTTTTATTAAACAAAACGTATTTATTAAAATATTTTTTAATTTATTTTTGTCAAAATAAGTCAAGTTCTTCTGTTCTATTCTTAAAAATCTTAAAATTTTACAAATCTTAAAACTTTCCACTGAACCTCATATTGTCTTTATTTTTTAACTTCCAGTTGGCAAAATGTAGATAAATATAACTAACTTTTAATAACCTTATTTAATAACCACAGAAAACTTACCTCTGCGTGGGGCCACATACATTTTACTCATCTTTATACTTTATACTATTTTTTGTCTAAAAAAATGTTATAATTATCTTAAAAGGTACTTAATAAAAGCATTAAATTTAAGTGTATGATACTTGTAGAAACCCTGTACATACACATCATATGCAATAGTAAAAATGACATTATGGATCATAAATATAAATAGGTTAGTTGATTTTTGGAGTTAATAATACTTGTGTATCATTTGAAATCTGAAGTATAGGTAAGAGAAAGTAGTTAATAAGTATTACATGATTATTTCTATAATACTGCACTTAATGTCTCATTATTGCACTCAGAAAAGCTTAACATTAATTTAAGATCACTGCCGTCTTTCCCTCAGAGTGAAAAGCTGAAATTAGTGTCAGAATATTTACCAGCAGAAACCTCACTGATGATTTCTTAAAATAATGTTGTTTTCAGGAATCAAAGCAAAGACTTTACTGTTGTTTCAGCACCGTTCACTGCTGTGTTTGTGTCCTGCAGCCTCACCGAAAGAAGAAGTCGTTCATTGAGAAGAAGAAGGCGGTGACCTTTCACCTCGTCCACAGGAGTCAGAGGGACCCGCTGGCTGCAGATGAGACGGCCCCACAGCACGTCCTCCTGCCCGCTGCCAAGGTGCAACATCAGCCGTCTTTGTTTTGCATGATTTGTCTTGTGTGTCCCTTCAAAGAAAAGCAACAGAAACTGGTCACAGGTTGCAAACAGTAAAACTTCAAAATACAGCCAAGACTATTGTTTGTCTTAATCACTTAACGAATCACTGGTGTCTGTTTGGGACGGGCTTTTAATGCCTTTCACACAAAACTTAAGCTCAGCAAAGATGGGAAATACAATAAATTATTTATTTAACCTTTTAAACCTTGACAATTTGGCGCTTTTTTTTTTTTTTTTTTTCAAAAACATGGGAAGAAGGTAATGAGCAACAAAAGATGAAACGACCCCAGAATTTAGCTAGAAATATGTGGGGAAAAAAAAGCAAAAAAATTACCTAAAAATCGCCACTCAAAAAAACTTTAAAAATATATAAATAAAAAATAAAAGATAACAAAAAAAAAACACAAAGCAAGAATTTACCTGGGAAAAAAAGCTTAAAAAACAGTGCATGATTTAAGCAGCTAAGTAACATTATCTCCAGCATGTAGCCAACAGCCGGATTTTATTCATCCATAGTAACCATGGTAACCAGACCGGGCCTCTAATTCAGACAGGCCTTTATTTGTCAAAATGTGTCGCCACACCCAGCTAGTGAAAGGGGACTGGGTGTTAAATTGGGGACTACGCTTTTATTTGAAGTTTTATTGTACGTCTGTCAGTTGCAGGAGCAGATTTATTCTGCAGAAACTCTAATTTAACCAAACGAACGGCACAAACACGACAAAATTTTGAAAATATTATTATGGGATTACTGTGTTCTTGCTGTTTCTCAGGCGGATGCAGAGAAGAGGCGAGCGGAGCAGAGGGAGTTCGGCGTTTTTTTCGACGATGACTACGACTACCTGCAGCACCTGAGGGAGGCGTCTGTCCCGTCTGAGCTGGTGGCGGCCGGTCCTTCACGGCGACTGATTAACGTCCGTGATGAAGATGAAGAGAACGAGGAAGACATGGACGGGGCCGTTCCTGTAAGTTGTCCTTTTGACACCCAGATGACGCTATGAAGTCCCTTCTCTTTACTGTCTTTGCATTTTTGCGACAGTGGCATCATGCTGCTCCAGTGTGTGATTTTAGACGGCATGCCAGCACCGCAGAAGCTAAAGAGGCGTGATGGGCGAGACGTTTAACACAAGTGTCGACCTGTTGTGTGACACGTAACATTCACATCATCAGCGCTTTACTAACAATAACAATGGCAACACATGTCAGTAACAATCATTTAGTGTCTCTGTTGATCTCATCCTCTGCTCGGAGGGTTAATAGCTCCAGAATCTCATTGTTTTCCCAATTTTTGGACATTTACAGACACTGTTTTTAAATCTCAAATAACACGTCAGGTGCTTACAAAAGGTGCGAAGCACAAGATTGTAATCTACTTCACAAAGATGATATACAAAGTGAAGAGAAAAAATAACAACGACAATGCGAGGGCTTTTTTTGAATATCGTGTATAATGTTAACAAGTTTGACATAAAAAACAAACTGCAGGAGAAATATATCTGACTCAGAAATAGTTTCTGTCGCTCTGATGCCCGCAGAGAGAACTATAGCAGTAGAAATAAGCATATAACACCAGTATATAAAATATAAATACAGTAAGAGCAAACTATTGGCACAGTATGTAAATTTTAGATATTTTTAAAAAGTATGTAAATAAATATGCTCAATAAAACTGCATATGCAGAGTATCAACTAGCAAGAAAATTAAAAATGTGCAAATTACAAACGTGTGCAAAGCTACAGTAACAACAATGAATACATAAGAAAGAATAGCAATAAGAATAGATACATATATATACACAAAATATACAACGTGTAACATGTTAAATATGGCTTATAATCAAGAGTTAAAGAATATTGCACATTTGAGTAATTGCACAGCGGGGTGTTGCCTGGTTTCACTTACAGATATTTGGATTCATGAATATAAAATGTTCCAAAAATGCAGATATTGTTAACGAGAAAGTCATATTTGTCCATAACTAGTTCATAAGCCACCTTCGTAGTACAAGAAACTCCGGTTTTAGAGTCAAAATACTTCATTAATACACTAATTTCCGTTCGTGGTGCAGCACCTCCTATGCAAAAAAACACACTGTAAGAGCCAAAAACACTCAAAAAAATAAATAAAATAAACTCTTACACAAGTGAAACATCATAACTATAAACCATATAGATATACACAAACGCACAAATGCCATTATTGTTTACATACGTGAAACACGTCAGTAAAACAGTGACGTTACCGATGTCAATTACGTCAGCAGCTATTTTTAGCATAAACGCGTCGACAGCGAAACATTTTAATACATTTAAATTGTCAGTTTTAAACACACAAAAACAATAAAAAAACATATTAAAAAACACGGTACCTTGTTTCCGCTCCGCCGGGCGCTTAATTCAGCGTGAAACACTTTGATTTTTGACAACAAACATTTCGGACTTTTCCCGCCAGTGTCCTCAAACATTTGTGCCGTCATATCCTGTTTCCGCCGAGAGGACTTCAAAATAAAGGTCAAGCTAGCTCGAAACAGGAAATAGGATTACCAAAATCAAATGTTACGTTTTTTTTTTTTTTTAATTTGATCATTTAAAAATATATACACAGTACGTTTTATATATATATATATATATATATATATATATAATATATATATATATATATATGTATTAAGTATATAATTCGTTTGAAGTTGTTTCAGATATATTACTAAAGTGATATTTATTCTGTTTTTTTAAAACACATTTTTAATAATTTTTTTTAAGTTATAAAGAACATTGCACAGGTATTTAACTCGTTTTAAAACATTGAAAAGGTATCATTTTAGTAACATATCTGAAACAATTTCAAATATATATATTTTTTTTAAAAACATAAAATAAAAACTGACACCGATAATTCTGATTATTTGAGAGGTCTTTATAGCTATTTTGTTTGTTTTTATCTTACAAACAGAGTCAATGATATATTGTAATATATTGTAAAATGAAACCAATTCAGTTCGAAAGCATTTTAACCTCTGAAACCTGAAAAAGTTGGTTTAATTCTTTCAAAACACAGAAAAACATAATGAGCAATTTGGCAAGAAATATCCAGCCAGCTGCAAAACAAAAAAAGTTTAAATGACATGGAAGTGATAAAAATGAGAGAAAAACGTTCAGAAAACTACTATATTTCCATTTCTTTTAGTTATATATATTTCACATGAAAGAAAAAAGAAAAGAATAATTTTATTAAGAAAGCAAATTTATTGGCACTTTCTTGAGGTTATTTTCATGTTTCTTTTTTCTTTACATTTTTCCTTTCTCTATTTTCCAGTAATTTTTTCATACGTCTTGTAGATTTGTTGCTACAGTATACCTTGAAACCAGTTTATCGAGTTACTGTAAAAAAAAAAAAAAAAATAAAAAAATAGAATAAAAATAGGCTCTGTATTGATTCACCTTTCTTTCGTTGATCAGGCCGCAACCATCAAGCTTCCCTCGTCAGTGTTCGCCTCGGAGTTTGAAGAGGAGGTGGGACTCCTGAACAAAGCCGCTCCGATCTCAGGTAAGCGGCAGCTCGGCCAGAAATGTCTTGCAAATTGCAAATTGCAAAAAAAAAAAAAAAAAAAAAAAGGATAAAAATAAATAATAAATAATAGGTAATAAGGAAATGGTCTGATAAAAATAAAAAAATACATATATAATGAAAAATATTTGGATTTACAAAAGTTAATAATAATATTAAGTTTAGATAAAAATCAGGGAAAAAATGTCCAGAAAATGACATTTATAATTCTCTGAATAATATATATAAAACTTTGTTACGGAACAAAGAAAAAAAATTATTTTTTTCATTTGTAGCATTTTTTTTTTTGCTTATTTTCTCGTAACATTTTTGCAATTTTTTTTTGCAATGTTTTTGTCAATTTCTAGTTAATGCTACATTTTTGAAAAAGAGCATACCAATTTGCTCAAGTTTCAAAGGGTTAAACATGTAAAACTATGCTTTAACTGTATTTCATGATAAAAACTGGACATATTTACAGTTTCGTTACATTTTTACGTCTTGCTGCTGTTTGTCGTCCCCAACGTGTGAAGCTGTCAAAGCAGCCGACAGGTTTGTGTCTTCTTCCTCCTCATTGTCCCGCGTGTCTCCCCTCAGGACCTCGGCTGGACATGGACCCCGACATCGTGGCCGCTCTCGACGAAGACTTTGACTACGACGACCCCGATAACCTGCTGGACGATGACTTCATCGTCAAAGCAAACACTGCGAGCGGAGCGCAGGACGCAGAGTAAGACAGGAAATATGAATACGTGATTTCCTTAAATCAGCTTTTGAAAAGTGGTGACTTGAGTTTTGTGGCGATTTGTGGTTTCCAGAGGTGACGAAGATGAAGATGATGATGATGATGAGTGGGAGGACACAGACTCTGAGGGCGACTTTGACTCTGAGGGCGGGTTTTCGGGCGATGAGGACATGGACGGCCGCGCTCGAGAGTTTCTGTTTATGGACGAGGAGACGAAGAGTCGGTTCACAGAGTACTCGATGACGTCGTCGGTGATGAGGAGGAACGAGCAGCTCACCCTGCTGGACGACCGCTTCGAAAAGGTGAACGCTTTTATTAAAAACACATTTTCATAAAGAGACGGCGACGGAGTGTAACTAAGTACATTTACTCAAATACTGGAGTATTCATGTTTTATGCAGCATTATATTTCTCCTCCAAATCATCTCAGAGGAAAATTTTTTACTGCGTTTGTCTGACGGAGAACATTTTAAAAACGTGTGCGTCGTGTGACTGCAGGGAATTAACGTTACATTATAGAACGTTTAAAGAATAGTTTTTAAAACTAGTGAAACAAAATAAACTTTGTCATTCAAGACTGGACGAGTGAAGGCTGCACAGTAGAGCGAACCTGTGTTTACTTTTGATTTATTTAAATGTATGTAATTTGAATTAAATTGTATTTAATTATTCAAAGTGCTTTAGAATAGAATAGAAATACTTTATTAATCCCGTGAAGGAATTTTTTTTTTATTATGGCAGCAAATAAGAGCAGAAACTGAATAAAATACTCTTAAAAGGCAAAATAATGCAATTTTTTAATACAAAGGAAGGCACTTAACATAGAGTAAATTAGAATAAAGTAGTATAATAATAATAACATTATTAATAATAATAAAGATATGTACAGAGAACAAACAAATAAAAAAAAAACAAAAAGAGCAAGAAAAAAACACTTAAATGCATGATGACAGCTTTTCACGATGACAAAATTGACGGCTGAAACTGAGGGACGCTTTTAAAAACACTCTGAGTGTTAAAGAAGCAAAACGCTTTGTAGGCGCTGTCACGTGTGTTTTTCCTCGTCATCTTTCTGTCCTCCGTCTTTCGATTTCACCCTCAGACTGTTGTTGTTTCAGTTTTACGAGCAGTTCGATGACGATGAGATCGGCGCTCTGGACAACGCAGAGCTGGAGGGCTTCATCCAGCCGGACAGCGCTCGCCTGGAGGAAGTTATCAAAGACTATTTCATACAGAAAGAGAAAGAGTGAGCACATTTAAAATGTTTTTGATCTGATTCAGTATTTTTTTTTGAGACGGTACGTTTTATTAAATGTATGAGATCTTTGTTGCTTTAAATCACCCGAACGTGTTTGTGGTTTAGATCCCTGAGGCCTGAAGATTTGGGTCCGAAAGAGCTTCCCGTCCTAAAGGAGGAGGACGAAGACGATGAGGAGGAAGAGGAGATGGAGACCGTCGTTATCGAGGCTCCCGAAGAGAAGTGGGACTGTGAAACCATCATCAGTGAGTTTAAATTTCACGGCAAACGTTTCACTCATCCGACAGTCTCGTCATCAGCGAAGAAACGCAGCGGAAATCTTCCTTTAGTGGCATTTTTGACTTATGATGGATAACAAACCCACACAAAATTAAAAGTTAGTTTGTATTTATATTTATTTTTGGATTTTTGGAGATCTGCTTTGTTTGCCGGCTTTTCCAGATGTTAGTTAGTTTAAGGTCAAATCTGTAGGATTAATGGCAATATATTTATAAGTTTATTGTATTTATAAGTTTTATTTTTATAAGTTTATTATATTTATATTTATATTTATATTTATATTTATATTTATATTTATATTTATATTTTTATATTTATGGAGATTTACTTTGTTTGCCGTCTTTTCCAGATTAAATTTATTAGTAGGTCCAGTGTGTAAGATTAATGGGAATATATTTATAAGTTTATTGTATTTATAAGTTTTGTATTTATATGTTTATTACAATTTTATTATAATTGTATTATATTTATATTTATGGAGATTTACTTATTTATTTGCCGTCTTTTGCAGATTTAAGTTATTGATAGGTCCAGTGTTAAGGGGATATATTTTTAGGTTTATTGTATTTATAAGTTTTATTTTTATAAGTTTATTATATTTATATTTATATTTATATTTATATTTATATTTATATTTATATTTATATTTATATTTATGGAGATTTACTTTGTTTGCCGTCTTTTCCAGATGTCAGTTATTAGGGGAAGATATTTGCAGAAATGGAATATAATCACTGTGTTTTCTTATGCAGCTGAAAATAAGAGTCGTTGTGTTCGTTTATATTTACAGAGGGAGCAGGTCCAAACAACAACATTTTGTGATTAATAACACAATCATAGATGTGACGTTTCTGAACAGTAGCAGCGAGGATTGTCGTGTTTTTTTAAGCTGAGGCGACTCTCGCTCAGTGAAGAAGCTCCTCACTTTCAGTTTCTTGACTTTCAAAGTGAACCTGAGATCAGGTGTGTTTCCCGTGTTGGCTGAGACCTGTGAGTGTGTCACCGGGAGCCAAAGGTTAAAATCTGTTTCACGTCAGCGCAGTAAAGTTTATTTGGTCAGCGGACAATCTTAAAATGTCACACGCGATCTTGTATAAATGAGTAATAGCAGAGTGAAATATATATTGAACGTTTTGATTTCTCGAGTTTTAAACGTTTAAAAATACTGTGCTGAGGTTTTGTTTGGTGAGAAATGAGTCATGTAATTCTTCAACATCTGCTTTCATTTTCACGGTAAACTGAAAGTTACTGGAAATTGGAATTCCCTTTTTTTCATTTGGCATTTAAATCTATTTTTTAAGATTAAGAGTCGGCGTGGTTTTCTCTTTACACAAAATCTTTGATAGATGTGATTTATTTTTTTAAGCTCAGATGATTCGGAAAAAAACTCTTTTAGGTGCTAAAAGGACATAAATTACAGTAGTTTAATGTTTGGTATTTCATGGTAAAAGTGTGTGAACAGATGTAGAGTTATAAATTCTGGAGATTTTCTGTCTAATTTTGATGTTTCATGTTTTCTTCAGGCACATATTCAAACATTTACAACAGACCCAAAATCATCCAAGAGCCACCAAAGGTATGACAGCATCTCTTTTGTGATATTTTTACCTGCTTTTTTATGTGATATATGTGTAAAATAATAGTAGATCAGACAAACGTCCACGAGTCTCCAGCATAAAGATATATTCGGTAAAAAATATTTCAAATATTCTCGTGCATGACACAACAGATGTCTTGACTGATGACCAATCAGATTTATAAGTTATGAAATACGATTATTTAAGACGGCACATGTAACTTCTTAAGTTTTGATTTTATTTGCGTTTATGTTCAGAGTTTTGGAATATTGTGAAATTTAAACATGAACGTCGTACATTGTAAAGTAGCATAAGGTACATATTTTTATATTTCTAAATTCTTACAGACTCAGCATATTTTACATAAATATTATAAATATAAATTATTATAAATATTTTTATTTTAAATTTCTTCAAATGCACACATTATTTTTTTTTTCATATATTTTTAAAAATTGTTTTGTTTTTTTTTTTCCATTTCCATGCTTATTTCTACTATAATTCTCAAAGCTTTACATGGACTAGAACGTACGTGGTCTCGGCTCATTAAGTATTTCTGATTCTGATTATAAAATAGAAATTCACAATTAAAATGTGCAAAATAAGGCACAAGGTGGATTTTCTTTTTTTTGTAATGTAGTTTAGAAAAAATGTAATTAAAATAAAATAAATAATTAATGATTCTATAAGATGAAGAGAATAAAACGTGCAAAATATTGACTAAAGAATGTGCAAATATTCACAATATAAAGACAAAAAAAGTTGGATTTTTACGTTAATGTTCTGTGTTTTGTTCGGCCCAAAATGAGCTTTTAATCAACCCCTCTGTGTTTTTTTGTCCTCAGACAAAACCGATCCGTGTGTCCCAAAAGACGGGCATCCCGCTGGACGTCCTCCCCGCCAAAGGTCTGACCGCCAAGCAGGCGGAGCGCATGACGAGGATCAACGACTCGGACCTGCCTCGAGTCTCCACTCAGCAGCGCAGCAAAGACGAGAGCAAAGAGGAGAGGAAGGCGAGGAAACAGGCCATCAAGGACGAGCGCAAGGTGAGACAGAGAGAGGCCGAGACTGAATAAATATGCAATAATGAGGCTAATCCGATAAGAAAACCTCATATTTATCTGTATTTAATGTTACGTGTCTGATTCATGGGCATTAACTCTAGAGGCTGGTCACTCTGTTTTTACTCTGCGAACAACACGGACTCAAATATTTACCCAAAGAAGGGCGTATTGCAATTAATCTTGTAGCTCGTCATGACAAGAAAAGGCGTGAAAACCATGACTAACCACGGAGGGAAAGATGTTAAGGATTGAAGGGTTAGTTCAGGCTTTTTTGAAGTGGGGTTTTTAAGAGCAGCAGAAAAACGTACTTTAGTCCCTTAAAGAGTCAGTCAATAATCAAGTCATTATTGGTTTCAGTGTGTGCTTTAAATATTTTTAAATGTCAATGTCAAGCAGCCCGTTCTGATGGGGAAGCTGCGTGTCTACCACTGCCACGACCAGTTTTTTTTCTCTTAGTTAGTTATTTTTTTAAAGAAATAATAACCTAAAAAAATTCAGAAATATTAGTCTAAAAAAAATTCAGTTGGTTTAAAAAAAAAAAAAAAATATGTCAAATAGCTCTTTCCAAGGGGAAAGCAGCTTGTTGCCTAAATTGTTTCTTTCTTTGGTTAAATTAAAAAAAAAGATTGGTAAATTTTATTTTATTATTTTTAAAGACAAACAGCCATTTCCGTTGGGGAAGCTGTTTGTCTACAAGTGTCTCAATCGGGTAATTTTTTTAATAAAAAAAAAAAAAAATTCAATTGGTCATTTATTTTTATTTATTTTTTATTATTTTAATTTTAATGTCTATTTTTTGATTGGTTAATTTAAATTTTTTTTTTTTTTTTTTTAACGTCAAACAGCCTTTTCTGTCTGGGAGCCGAAGCCGTCTGTCTTTGGAGCCAAACGCCTTTAACAAAAATAATTTTAGCTGGCTGAACACAGGAGTGCTGGTCTCCCGCTGCCTCAGTGAGTTTGCTGTGTTACTGTGTGACTTTAGTGAATCTAAATTAAGCGTTTAATACCAAACTCAAGGTAACACAATAACAATAACAGATGTAGGGAACAACAGACCAGCAGCTCCTGTGTTCAAGGAGGATCGAATTACAGTTTCAGTCACGGGAGTTTGGCGGCTTGGACGAGAGCAAAGATAACCGCTTCACTTACTAAAATAAACACACACTGCTGTCCGCATAAAGCTGAAGCAGAGAAAATATTGTAAATAAAGCGTACGCTGCATTTTGTTGTAATTCTCCCTCTGTGTGCTTGGACAGGAGCGGCGGATGGAGAAGAAAGCCAACAAGATGGCGTTCAAGGAGGAGAAAGTGCGACAGGAGAAGCAGATGTTGAACTTGAAAACAAACATTCAAGGCCTGAAGCTTTAGTGGCTTTAGTCGCCCGCATAGACTTTTATTTACCCGGCGTCACCAGCAGACACGCTGCTTTTCACGTCTGACAGACAAACCCAAACAGCAGGACGGACGCGGCGCCGAGAGGCTCCTCAAATCATCAGGAGAAAAAGTTTAACTCGACTCTAACCCTTTGAAACCTGGATGGACGACAGTTTTCTTGTGCTGCGTTCAGATAAATGCTTTTTACAAGCAGTTTAACCCTTTGAAACCTGAGCAAAAATGTTTATTTTCTTTCAGAAAGATGGAGGAAAGGCAGTGAGCAACTTAGAAAAAAAATGTCCCACAAACTGCAAGAAATTAGTAAAAGCAACAAGAAAATGACCTGAAAAAAAGGAGGAAATTACATAGATATATATGTGTGTGTGAAAAATGTCCATAAAACTATATTTGTAATTATTATAATTAGATATTTAATTTGGTGGCAAATATATACACACATATATATATATATATATATATATATATATATATATATATATATACACAACTTTTGGGGGGTGTTTTCTTGTTTGTTTATTTACCTTTCTCTTTTTGTACATGGAGGTACTTGGATTTATTGCTTATTTTGCTTATTTTCAGGAAATTCCCTGTAACTTTTTACTATTTTCCTGTTCATTTTTGTCATAATCAATGTTGCTGCTAATCATTGACATATCCCAGACTGTCATCATTTAAAAAATTCTACATGTAGTATATTAATTTCTTGTTCACATAAAATATAGTGGCATACTGGCATTTAAGGGGTTACAATTCTGAAAATAAATGAATATTTGATATTTATGATTAAAACTGATGTTGGTTTAAAAAAATAACTCAATGAAAGTGGCAAATCATTTTAATGTCTAATATTCTTTATAGCCCGAGTATTTGACACCACACAAAAAATAACAATGTATAAAAAAAAGCAAAAAAAAAAAAAAAATATATATATATATATATATATATATATATATATATATATGTATATAATCCCACGCTTTTTAAATGTAACTTCTAAATATACTAATTTCTTGCAATTCCTATGACATTTCTTGTCTAAGTTGTTTATTGCCTTTTCACCCATTTTTTCCAGAGAAATCCAACCAATCCAAAGGTTTATATACTTGTGAAGGCCTCTGAATGCAGCACAACAAAGGTGATGTTAATCCAGGTTTAGAAGAGTTAACAAAGAAAATATCAATATTGTTTTTGTCTCTTTATTAAAAACCTTTAAATCTTTTTTTGTGAGAGTTCACGTTGCTTTGATCAAACTGCACGTTGCCTGACAGAGGAGCTGATAACAATCTGTCACACAGGTATTTATTTAACCATAACGCTGACAACAGATCAGAGCAGGAAATTTTTGGCAAAGCAACACGTTGAAATATTTCCATCTCATGCAAACGAGCATCAGGTGAATTGGAGGAAGGGTGCAAATAAATGTGCATCTCATATATCTAACAGATTATTGTAAAAATAGTATTTATTAGCAACCGTAGAAACGTTTTTACACAATGAGCATAGCATAAGCAAATAAGAGCAACCCTGATGTAACGTAAACAAACTTAAGTCGCACTTGTCGCCCACGCTGAGCCAGTTCAGCAGGTCATAAGTTGCTCAACAGCAACAGACGGAAACACTGAGTGATAAGTGCCGTTCTGCAGTGGCATTGATTAGGTGTGGCTCGTCAGTAAGCCCTGAAAGGTATTTTTAACACCTGAAGATCTGCTGCCGGCGGTGGAAAGTCCAGACTGTATGAGGAGGCGTGTTTTTAACGTACAACACTAAAAACAAAACTCTAAAGGACGGCCAGGATATTTAGACTTCCACCAAAATAGAGTCTTCCACCAAAATGCCAATTTTCTTATTTGCCTAAATATGATATTAAAGTATAATATCATAAAATCAAAATATAAGGCTAATTAAACTCCCAGTCGCTTTTACAAGCCCGGTGTGGCTTCACATTTTGACAAATAAAGGTCTGTCTCAATTAGAGGCTCGGGTACCATGTAGGTCATTTTTGTAAAAGTGCTTCAGATGTATAAAACCAGGTTGTTGGCTACTTGCTGGAGATAAAGTTAATTAGCTGTTAAGATAAAGCATACAAATATAAATGTTTAAGAGTCTCCATAATTTAATCATTCGGTTCATTTCAAGACCCACCTTTTTAAATCTGCTTTTAATGTTTGATTTATGCATATTTCTTGATTGTCTTCTTGATTTTATAGATTGTGATTTTATCCTGTATATGAATGAGCGGGGCCCCGCCTCCAATGCTGTATCCAGACTTTGCTTAATATATTAACGTCACACAACATCACATCGTCACATTTTCCTGAAAAATTCGTCCGGAGTCTTTTCAATAGAAATCAGTCCACAAGTTGCTCGAGGCAACAGAGTGATGTTACTAACCGTTTATTCATTGGCAATAAAAAACAATTTCCGTAAAAAAGTTACACAAAAACTAGGCTTGGGTATTGGCTGTTGAAACTGAATTTTGCTTTTGGCTGATTATGGTAACAGCAGCCTGCGTCCATCGCCAGCCAAGCACTCCTGTCGCCGCCCTCTCACCAACCGACTACCTGAGTGCATGGGCAGAGAGGGGCTGTGGATCGAGAGGCGGCACGATTGTCTTTTTTGTGTCTTTTTTCATATTTCAGGGAGGAAGCACTCAAGCAAAAGTAGCGGGTTTAGTTCTCTTTAAATACCACTTGATGCAAGTGACAAAATGCTTTTTTGTGTGTATTATTTATGTGAAGTGTCCTTTAAAAATCCAAAACCATACATGTGGGCAAAGATTTAAATAACAAGGCACGGAATTACACATAACGCACTAGTTTCAGCCGATACTAGACGACAACAAAAAGCTAAACCACTTGTTCTTCTTTTGGCACTTGTTTCCTCCAGATAAAAATTTCCCCATTTTGTTTTGAATTAACTGTTTTTCACAACTTCATTTGATAAAATTCACTGAAACGCTGAGGTTAAGAGATCCAGCTATCTATCGCTGTAAACAGCCATAAAACAGCTGGCAGGTGACTGCAAGATCACCGGTTTGTTTCCCAAAGCACAACAGAGTCAAACAGCAGCGTCAACGACTGAATAGTCTTCAAAATAAATGTTAAAAAGGGTATAAATGCGGCTCAGAGGGATCAGCTGTTTTCTCCTTCCATTCACTCTCAGATTACCTCCAACTACAACTTCGAGGCAAACCAAGGACATCTTTAACCCTGAGGAACCTTTCAAAAACATAAGGGGAAGGCAATAAGCAACTTATCAAGATGTGGCCCAAAATTTAGCAAAAAATTAAAATAACAAGAAAATTACCTGAAAATAAGAAAAACAAATGAAAAGAAAGAAAAAAGAAACTGACCTAGAAAAAGCACTGAAAATAAATAAAAATGTATTTATTTTATATATTTTTTTGTATAACTATCACTTTCTGGACATTTTCCCAATTTTTAAAAAATATTTTCTTTAAGTTGGTCATTGCCTCTTTCCCCCAATGATTTCAAAATAAATCAAACCTTTTTTTCCAGCTTTAAAATAGCAAATAGCTTATAAAAGATGTAGCACACGAAAACTGATGTCGATCCAGGTTTGAAAGTGTTAAACATGTAGGTGTATTCTTACGGTGCAGTCAGAAAGACGAAGGTTTGAGTGTTTAGGCTTCACAGTAATCAGCCGAGAGGTGCGAATCAGTGAACTTTAATCCTGAATCAAGCTGTCCTTTACCTCTTGTTATAACCTGTGACCATGAACCATGTCCGCCTGCAGAGTGTGTGGGCAATCGTAGGGCGACACCTCTTCCTCTTTCACTTCCTCCTCCAGATCAATCGAAACTTGTCAGTTTTTCTGAGTCGTTTGCAGAGTCCTCACCTCTGCTGCTTCCCTTTGAAAGTCCTCCCTCCGTGTACAACCCTGCAGCAGACTGGAAACCGGAGCCGGCGTTAACTGCTCTTTTAAAATAAATTATAAAAAGGATATAAATGTGACGTTTTCCCCTGCAGCAACAAGTCGCACCAACGGTATCCTTAAAAATGGAGGTCAGTGCGTTTCTAACAGTGCAGTAAGAAAAACGAAGGTTCGAGTGTCTCCGGAGCGAAGTCACCGCCTCCCTGAGTGTTCAGGCTTTACAGAAATTAGCCGTGGGGTAAAAAGTGTGACGTTGACGAGTTCAAACTGTCTTTAAACGAACTTTAATCCCCAAAAAGTCGTCTTTCACCACTTGCTGTAACATGTGATCATTTCTCCGTCACCCATGTCCACCTGCAGAGTGTGTGGGCGGTCGTAGGCCGACGCCTCCTCCTCCCCCTCGCCCTCCTCCTCCTCCAAATCTATCGAAACGATTTCAGTTTTTTCCGAGTTGTCTGTGGAGTCATAACCTCTCCCGTATGCCTCCATGTACAACCTCTGGATGCCGGAGCCGGCGCTGCTGTCCAGATCCGGCGGGAGATCGTTCTCCTCCTCTGAGCTGATTGAAGGGTTCTTGCAGGGCTCGCTGACGGTCAACGGACTGAAGCTCTCCTGGGGCACAGGAGCGTACTTTGGGTCGTACTCTTTGCAGTTTTGAAGATCTGAGTTCTGTGACAAGAAGGCAGACACAGAAAGGGTTAAAACACAGCTAAAGCAACAACATAAATCATGTTTTTACCAAATCAAAACCTTACCAGTATATCAGGTAGATTGGGCATCTTTATTGTCCAGACCTTTAACTTACAGACGGCAATCACGATCAAAGCGATTACGATGGCGAGGATGAACAGCATTACAGTGAGCGCTATGGCGTGGAGCTCTGCAAAAACAAAAAAAGATTTAAGGAGAAGTTGCAGCTTTAAATTCAGGTGACGATATTTAGGTTGGTTTTTGCAGGTTTTTGTTTGCTGTAATCGTGATGCACAAAGATTGTGGTTTTACTGTATGAAGCAGTGTTTGTGTTACGGTCTGTTTGTATGAAAAGTGCCATACAAATAAAGTCTGATTGACTGGTTAATTGACTGATATCATAAGCTTGATTCTCTATTATTTCATGTGACCACTGTCCCATTAGATTCTTGGAAGCAAAGATAAAAGGAAAACATCATTACAGTACCGAATAATGTCATTCTTCCCAGTTCAGACTCACCAGTTGACACACTGGGACAGACGCGGTGTGTCTTTCTGAACATCACCTCTCCAACATTATTCCCGGCATTCAGCCATCCTTTCAGGATGACGCACTTGTCCACCTTCTCAGGAAACGAGATGTCACGTTTACATTGTTCCTGTTCCAGTGTGCAGGTCTCAGCAGGTCTCGACAACGAGACTCCCTGACAGTCAAAATCACAGATAATTAATGTCAACATTGCCGTTTTCTCATTTGTATATCGTTACAATAATAAATAAAGTGTCTAGTTTTAGGGTGAAGGCAGAAATGTCACTCTCATTAAACTAAAACTGGTTCCAACAGTACTGAGTCACATTTAAGCATGGGCCTCCAGACGAGGCTAACCTGCAGGTCCTCTGGGCTGTCTCCAAAACAGTCTGTCCCCATGTTAAAATGCAAGACTTTACAGCAGAGACAAAAATGTTTACAGCTCAACATTTATTACGAGTGTGCAGAAAATGAAACGATGAAATGTCCCAAAATTCAAGAAATGTCCTAAAATCCTAGAAAGTTCCCAAAATCCAAGAATTATAGTAAAAGCTAAGAAATGTCCTAAAATCTGGCAAACATCCTGAGATCCCACAAATGTCCTAAGATCCTTGAAATGTCCAAAAATCCTGGAAATGTCCTAAAATCCCAGAAAAGTCCTAAAATCCTTGAAATGCCCTGAAGTCCTGGAAATGTCCTAAAATCGTAGATTGCAGTTCATCCTGTGGGTAAAGTGTTTAAACTTTATCGTACTTACGTCTGAGGAGACGTTGAATTTAAAGGCGGCGGTGTCCGGTTTGTCGGCGAGCTTCAGTTCTCTGTAGAAGTGAAACGGGTTCACGAAGCTGACTGTGGCCCCCGAATCATTTTCGTCCAGATCCACGGGAGGAAAATCTAACTCGCCTGTGGAGACAAACTCAAGTTTTATGTCTGACGGAGAAACCTGCAGGAAATAAAGAGTTTTTGTACCTTACATGTTCCTTACACATGATGTGAGCAAGCTTTAAGGTGTTAAAGGTGAAGGTTTGGGATTTTACTGGTTCGGACTGGTTGTCTCCCACTATGGCTGTCACAGTGACATAATGGAAGCCCAAGTAACGGTCTTCAGACGCCCAGACGAAGGGGCTCAGATCGTAGTGATGGTCCGTGGTTTCGTTCTCAGAGTCCCTTAAATATGAGAAAATATGACGCGCATTAAATCTTCATTTGAATGAATCATAATTTCAACCATTTTTTTCAACCTTTCTGCTGCTGCTAAGTTAGCATATAAAAGTGCAAATATTCAATCACATTTAACGAGAAATCAAACTAATTCAAACATCATAAAAGTTAAATCATTTCAGGTTTATGGTGCTGGAGTCTCACCCAGCAGATCCCTGGATGTGGACCTTGAACCTGGTCTGCGGATGCTGTTTGCTGGGATCCCAGCTGGCTGTGACTTTCAGATTTGAGCAGCTCAGCGTCACGTTTTTTGGAGGAGGAACTGCAGGTAAGAAGAGAGAAGAGATCAGCGGGAAAATGCATCGTCACAAAGCTGGAAACTGGGCTGTTTTATGAGAAGCTGTCTTCTTATCGCAGCTTTGTTGCATTAAGATGCATCAGTTTTAGTTTGACGTTTCTAATAAAGTAAATTAAATTTCGTGTTCTCAACTGAATGCACAGAAAAGAGATTGATGTTCATTTTATTTAAATCCTGATAGGACAAATAAATATGAAACTAATATTGCAGAATTTCTGCAGGTGTTGACAGTCACGTGTGGTGGTTAACCCTTTGAACTTTGCGCGCCTTCGTTTGTATTTTTGCTTATTGTGATGTCATTAGTACCTTCAAAATGTTTCGTATCTCTAAAATCTGTACAACCTAAGCTTAAAGGTTATATAAGTCAATAAACCATAAAAACTGAAGTATCAAAACTGTGAAATAATAAAAAAAGATATGATTTTTTCATCAGATTTCACCGAATAAAAACACACAACATGCCTATCATAAAGATTTTCAAATGTAAAAACAAAACCCAATATTTCTTAACACTTCAGAGGTTATCAAACAATGTTTATGTTTTGCACGGCAGGTAACGTAACGACGCTGCGTCGTACGCTCGTCATTACGATGAAACGTAATGTGATGAAACAGAAGACGGCAGCCTTTGCTTTCTGCAGCAAAAAACATGAATCTGCACGCTATTATGGTTTTTATTTTAGATTAGAAAATACAGGATTATGCAAGCAATGATTCCCCAGAGCCATTATGGCGAAATTCTGATGTGATTTGGGCAAAATGCCACATTTGCACCACGTGTAAAAAAACATGAGGGGATGATGTGATGATGGGGAAGACAAAAGCCTTCATTTTTGTTTTTTAATATTTTTATTGAAGAGAATGAGAAAGTGTTGTGCATGAACTGACAGATATCTTTTAATTTTTTTAGTAATACAAACACAAATACAAATACCCCCTCCCTCCGCCCCACAGAGCAAAAATAAGTAAGCAAATAAGTCTAACTAAAATAATAATAAAATAAATAAATACAAAATAAACATCACTACATGCAGAATTGTGAACGCTTCAACTTTCATCAGAAGTCATGCAAACAGCGGCCTGCCGCGGTGATCCGCAGAGGGTCGTCGTTTGCCGTTTGGTGCATTTTTAAAGGGAAAGCTGCACGAGGTCATATCTGTGCAGACGTGACACCCTTTTTAGTCATTTTTACTTAGCATTTTAACTTTTTAAATCAGGCACCTGGTTGCATTTCAAAAGTAGTGCACTTTATTATCTGTTTCAGTCGTCTCTTATTAACCGTTGCTCAGTGTCTTTTAAACATCCCTGTTTTTCTTTGATTTTATTTATTTTATTTTGCACACTTCAGGTACGTAATTTTGTTCCACTCTATGTGTTCTCGCAGATATCGATGGAATGACAATTAATAAACTTGAACCTGAAACTCGCACGCGGCCGCAGCACCCACACTGCCACACATCAGCTTTGTAAAGGAACATATTTTACATTCATTCGTATTAAGCAGGAGACGGTGCGTGTAAAGCTGCTGTACATACCATCTACCCAAAAATTCCTCTAACACGCCTTTAAATCTCCAGCCTTTTGTCCTTCAACATGACAGCAGTACGTTCACAGGCGGCTGACACTGACGAGAAAGCAGAGGAGCAACAACGAAAAGCTGCTCTGGTTGCTCTTCAGCATTCCTGCGAATGTCGGACGGCTTTGTTTTCCATCTACTGACGCTCCTGTTTTTAATCCTCCGAGGAGTCAAAGGGCCACATCTTCAGAGTCGGGGAGTAACTGGATACAAGTTTCATATTTAAAATACAAAATATGAGAAACTGTATTCAGCTAGAGTTTAAGTTGGTGTAATTCTGAATAGTTACTGATTTAAGAAATAGATTATCTGAAGGGATTTATTTTGTTTTATTAGCTCGTACGTCGTGTCCTACATAAATGCAACATCAGCTTGACTGCGTTGTTTTCTGCAGATCTATTTCCTGACGCTCACTTTGAAAGCTCCTCAGCGGACGAGGAGCCACTGATTCGTGAGTAATCATCCATAAAGGCCGACCGTCATCCAGTATCTCTCAGACGATTTTATTGGCTGTTACCGGCCCGTCACAGATACGCCGGTATCAGCCTGTATGTAATGTGATGTGCACAACATGAAAAGTTTATTTTTAAATCCCTTAATAAGTTTATAATTTCAGTGCAGTGGTAATAAATGAGAAGCACAAAACAGCAGGGTAAGAGATATTAAAAGACCTAGATATGGATTTGTACAATTTTTGAAATTTAGCATTTAATTTTTCTTTCCAGCACTTGAATATTTTAATTTATATTAGCATTTTCAAATACTACTTTAATACTACTACTTTTAATCAAGTCTTAATCACCTCCTAAATTTTTGAAATCATTTTTCCTAGAATTGATATATATATTATTTAGATACAGATATAGAAAAAGATATGGATGGAGATATGGATTTCATATCAAAAACACTTTTCTTAAGTGACTATTCACTTAATCAATCAATTAATCATTAATTAAAACAAACATAAAAGTGTTATTGTTAAAAAAATACCAAATGCTATTTTTCCTCAGTCAGAGCTCACAGTAACATATTGATTACACTTTGACGCCGTAGCTTATCGATTAATCAATTAAATTCCACATGTTCGATTAAATTCTTATTGACTGATTAACTGATAACTTATTGTTATCATTGTATATACATATATATAACATTTTGTTGCTCCCAAATATTAGTATCAGTCCCAAAAATCTTGTATCCATCGCCCCCCTTACAATACTCAGTTTGAATACACTAATGAATACTTCAGTAACCTGAAGTGAAATTAAAAAAAAACTCCCAAAACTGAAAAAACAAACAAAAAAAAACAAATTATGACCTCGCCCGGTCTTTCCCAGCAGAGTCTGCCATCGCACCGACATGCGAGTGCAAGTTCAGAAACTCCCCGTGTGAAACAATGTGGAGAGTTTCTGGGATAAGTCGGCGTGAAGGAGAAGCGATTAGTCGTGTTACTGAGAAAAATAACAATGCAGTCTCGGGGAGGGGGGACCTTTGGAGACCAGCGGGAACAGAAACTTTTGGCAAATTTAGACTTTCTCAGCATAACGTCACATCGACTCAGAAGTGAGACCACAGAGAGACCACATCACACACAGGAAGAGGCGGGAACATCCAGAAATACTCATTTCACGATGAACTGAGGAGGAACTTTTCTCTGGGGATGTCAGAGCTCATTCATACAAATTTTAGCAATAAATTCCCAGGACTTCGAGGCAAATTTTGAAGAACAAAAAGTATCTGAAATGACCACCAGTATCCTTTGGTTCTTTTTCATTATTATATAATAATGTTTTTTAATATATATACATTTTTTAACTAAGTAATAATAAGATTAGCATTAAATATTTAAATATAACTAAGGGACTATTTGTTATTTATGAGAGGGGAAGGGGTGGTGCGAAAAAGATGCAGGCATGTCAGATATTTTTTGAGCATGGGGGGACTTGTGTTTTTTTTGGCTTTGGGGGGGGGCATACAAATTAAAATGGCTGTATATTGTACTAAAAATTAGGGCCTTTTTTCATTTTTTCACTTTAAAAAACTCATTTTTAAATTTGATTTTATTTATCTATTTATTCACTATTTTTTAAAGATTTTTTTATTTAAAGCTCTCTTTAAAAGTCAACAAATTTACACCATTTATCAAAGGAAGAAGCTGTAAAAACAGAAATTATTGTTGGATTTTCATATTTCAGAGGCCCTTGAACACATCATGTGTTTTATCTTTAATTGGTCTATTTATTTTGTCTTATTCAAGTTTTTATTCTTTTATTCATTTTAATTATTATGTATTATCCTCTTTTAATGGTCTACTTTTTGTATTTTTTTTAATTATTCATTCTGACACATGGCTTTGTATTTTGTATCGATTTGTTCTTCATTTTAATTATTATTTTTTGAGTTTTTATTATTTTTATTTTTTAATGAATTTGATTGGCTTTTACGGTCAGTTAACAGCTTTGTTTTGTGCCTCACACTTTGTGCAGCACGTTCTGTTTCCACCTGAATTAAATGTGCTATATAAATAAAGTTTTGCTCGCTTGTTAAAACTTAGCGCAGATCAAATATAAACCACGACCACGAAACCAGAAACATGTTTTAGCTTCCTGTTTAAGTACAAGACTGTTTCTTGATAGATATTGTGTCAAATGGAGCATTTTATTGGTCTGGTGCGGTGCAGTGCATTCTGGTAGTTGTAGGTTTTCTATGTCTTAAGTCATTTTTGTCTTTTTTCTCTGTTTTCTCTGCTCATGTAGCACCAATTTTAAACTTCACACTCCTTAAAATAAAAGATCATCCCATGATAATGAAGCCTCAGCAAGTTTGTCTGGCTACTTATTAGCCTGCTTATAAATAGCCATAAAAAACAGGTGCAGTCTGGACGTTGAACACATACGAACTCTGGTTCGAAACAGGGGCATTCCTCTGTGTAAGGAGATATGTAATACTATATATACATATTTATATAAAACAATATATGTCTTATAACACTGAAGTATTTAACGTTATTGTTTTATCACTCAGCCTTAATGGAGGGAGTTTCCAGCTTTTAATGGTTCAGTGGTTGTGTTTTGATTTAATTTCAAATACGTTCAGAACCCCAAAATCTGAAAGTGGGTTTAAAAGGTATGGGGTTTTTTTTTAACCCTTTAAAACTTGAGCAAATTGAGAAAGAAAAACAAACAACAACAAAAAAACAAATGAAAAGATTTGTAAAAAGCCAGAAAATCCTAAAAATAATCATTTTGAATGTAATGTGTTTTAAACAAACTAGCACAAGATAAAAGTATTAGGATAAAAAACAGATAAAAAAAACAACCAAATTAAAAACATATTTAAAATTTAAAAAATAAGAGCATAAAAG
>NC_056466.1:1066870-1089645 GCF_008729295.1 Plectropomus leopardus
TTTTTTTGCATTTTTACTATTAAAGTAAAGATTTCACAAACCTTAAAAGGGCTTTCAGACATTGAGGCACTATTAAAAACGTCTAACATGCTTTCACCACAGTAGCAGATGCAAAAAAAACCCCGAAAAGTGGTCGTTAAGCATTGCAAATTAAATTTCCCTTAACTCCCCCCTTAACTGCTGAATCGGAAGCTACGAATCAGAAGCAAACTTCGCCGTAGTCCCGTTTCTCCCCCTCCTCCTCGTCCTCCTCCTCCTCCCCGGTCTCCCATCCCTTCAAAAAAAATGACACAGCATCGCGTCTGAGTCCCAAAATGAATAAAAACACGTTTTTTCACCATAAACATGAAAACAACACCCATCAGCTGTCAGTTAGCCCGCCGTGCTAACCAGCTTCCCAGCCTAGCATCCAGCTAGCCGGCTAACATTAGCATCACCCCTCCTCCTCCCGCTAGCATCCCCGGCTAGTTCGCATCCTCCGAGCCGAGCCATCACAGGCCAAGCCGGGCTCTCACAACCGTCTCCCCGACCCCTGCCATCTCACACCGGGGTATTTTAACCTTTTATTGCTCTAAAAGAAACAGCCGGAGCAGATTCTATCCGCCCGTTAAGGATATAACGGAGCACGCCGAGCGGATGTTGTTATGTAACGAGATAATGACACCACACGCCCTTGAAACAAAAGCTGTTGTTTCAGTGTTTGTTTGTTTGTTTGTTGTGGGGTCCAGTCAGTAAAAAACAGACAGTAAATGGGAGACAGCAGCGGTGATGGTGGACGTGTCGGAGGAGGAGGAGGAGGTGTTTGGTGATGCCGAGGCCCGCAGCTCTGAGACCGGCTTCTGAAACACACAGCGGCTGCTCCTGTCAGCCATTGTTTTTGTTGTCATTGGAGGGCTGCGTTTGTTTCCTGCGATCATGGCCAGTCCCCGACACCCTCTGCAGCTCCGCAGCTCCGTGCTCAAATGTCACTGTGTGATTTACAGTCATTGTTCCCATTAAACTCCTGCAAGGTTCGCCTAAAACACGTACCCGAGGCTCCCCCAAAATAACCCGGCTGCTGCTGTTGTTGAGCTTTGTAGCACGCGTACATGCAGGATGTTATTTGGAAGATGAAACCCTTGGTGCTTCTGTCATTGAAAAATGATTGTTTATTTGCCTAAATATTTCTTTAAAAAGATGCTGCAGATGACTTGAACTAGGGGGAATTAGCTGAAAAAACAATGGGGCTATAGTAGGAATTCTCATAGTCCAAGTTCAAAGTATATAATACATTTTTAACATTTTTCATGCACTCAAACAGTGTACTGAATGCTTGAATATGAGGGAAAAACAAATCAACACAGACAAATGTCTTTTTGAAAGATAAAACCTTTTTCCAGTGCTTTTGTCATTGAAAAATAATTTTTTCCCCATATATTTTCTTTAAAAACATGCTGCAGATGACTTGAACTGGGAGTTAATAGCTGAAAAAAAATCCATTGGGGCTATTCACAATATCACAGAAAATAAGCCTTTTTTACATGTTCTCATGCACTCAGACAGTGTACTGAATGCTTGAATATGAGGAAAAAACAAATCAATACAGACATAAATGTCCATTTGAAAGATAAAACCTTTTTCCAGTGCTTTTGTCATTGAAAAAATGGTTGTAAAATGTTTTGTTTTTGTTTTTTTTTGCCTAAATATTGTCTTTAGAAAGATGCTGCAGATGACTAGACCTGGGATTATTAGCTGGATAAAACAATAAATTCTCACATAGTCCAAATTCAACAATATCACAGAAAATATACAGTTTTTCTATGTTTACAGAGGGTGAAGTAAAATACTGAATGTGTGAATATGAAGGAAAAACAAATCAACACAGACATAAATGTCTATTTAGGAGCTTAAAAATCCCAAATCTAAATATTGACAGAAAGATTTTCATTTTTATTGTAAATGCATATCAGTTCCAAATATTGGTTATCGGCCTCATTATCTCCTAATAATCGGTGTCAGCCCTAAAAAAAACATCAGTCACAAAATCCACGTAGAGTTAAACCTTGTGGTGCTGCGTGCTGTAGCGTCTTGGCCTATGCATCACATTTCTAAAGACTTGAAGCTATATTTGGTATTTTATATGAAAATAACGTGTTATATTTGCTGAAACTCTCCGTCCACATGGTACAGGTGATGTGTACAGAAAAATCATGCCCCTCGTTCTCTTCTTCGACTGCCTCTAATGGCGTTATCCAGAATCCGCCGTGGCTCATAGACAACAATCAGTCAGAGTCGAGGAGTCTCTTACGCGCTGTCAGTCACGTCAATCACTGCTCACGAGCCGCAGTCAAACTGTCAAACCGCGCCGATCAAATATGAATCAAGATTACTGTTACTGCGTTGCTTGTTTGTTGCCTCAAACGTGTGCAGAAAGATATTTTGGTGAAGTTTTTAAATGCAAAATGAGAAAGTTTGTGACAAGAGTATGGCTGCACAGTATGCAAAATAAAGATTCGATTGTGATTATTGTAAAGGATATTGCAGTATAAGTCAGGATGTTGAAGGGAAAAGTCATGTTTGATTTTCACTTTTACCAAAAAAAAAGTTTTTTGTCTGGGTCTGTACAAAAAAACAGCTGGAATTTGATTTGTATGCCGGGATTTCTCTACAGCACCACAGCGCTTAATTTTTAATGGTATGTTGTGACACATTTTGCCTTTTGAAAAAAAGGAACACCTGCACACTCGGGCCGGGCTATATAAAGATATTATATTATATTGAGATATAAGTAGACGACTATATGTCGTCTTAGATATTGGATATTGTTATTTCTTGATGTAGTGAAATTATGTTTTTTTTTTCCTGATTTAAAAAAAAATATATATTGATTTTATACCTTAACAGCAATGATCTCCACATTCTCAATAGCACCTCAGATTTAAAACAAGCAGACAAAAAATAAATAAATAAATAATAATAACAATAATAATTGGCAGTTATTAAAATAGGGGAAATAAAGGGAAGAAAAAACAAACAAAAACACCATCTACATAGAAAAAGGCAGATGTTTTTTCCTGATTTTAAAGGTTGCATTACAGTAAAATAATGTACTTTTCTCTACTTATCAGACAGTTCTACTTGTTTTAATACTTGCCTCTACCCACTTTGTCAATATGTCTACTTTACTAATGATTATTGATCAAAAATGTTAATATTTTCTTAAAGCTCCAACATTAATTCCTACAATAATGTCGCATCAAAGAGATAATTGTGATTAACTGTGATGTTCAATTCTGTCTTCCAGTTTTAGGATTAATGAAGAGCTTTTGAGAAAAAGAGATAAGAGATACGAGATAAATATTGTAATATGGAGATATAGCCTAAAAATACTGCAATATAATTTTCGGTCCATATCGTCCAGCCCTACTGTACACAATCATGAAAAACCTGGAAAAGTCATGGAAATACTTAAAATCACTGACATTTTTGTTAACTCAATTTCTTTGCTTCTGAATATAAATGGAAAGCTCACACGGTTCCCATTTTCCACGATTAAAACCGGCCAAGCCTTCGCCTTCGAGGCAGATTATGTTTATACGTGAGGTAGCATGGCGGCATTTATTGTGTTGTTTTAGCAAGACTGTCTTAAGTGTGCGTGTGTCTGTGTAGAAAAGTGACATAAAAGCAGTGAAGTGCATGTTTTTTTTTTTTTAAATGGAAATATTAATCATGTAAATTCATGGAAAAGTTTTGAAATTTTGTCGGTGAAAATGTGCGGGAACCCGGACTACAGTATGAGCTGAGCAGTGTAAGCATTAGGGATCCTTTTGATGGTTTTAGTGTTGATTTTTGGGACAGCGGTTCCCAGACTGGAAACTGGATGAAGAGAAGGAATTCATAGGGAGTGAGAGAAGGAGAGGAGAAGGAGAAAGTGTGAGGAGGCGAGGAGGCAGGGTAGAAGGAGGTAAGGAGGCAGGATGTGTGTTTAAGTCTCTGAACAATAAGTGGCAGCCTGCTGCGTTTGCTGTGTGAAGGAAACTATCCACTGACCTGCTCTGTGTGTGTGTTTTTCTGCCTTCTCTCCTTTCTCTGCCTCCGTTTCCTTCCAGGCTGACTCACCGCTGGAGCGCCTGAACACAGAAGAAGAAGAAGAAGAAGTTTGAGAGAACGAGGGAGTGAGAAAAAACAAACAGAGCAACAGAAGGAAGGAGGGAGGGAGAGAAAGAGGGGAGTAAATCAAAATAAATAAAAAAGTGTGGACGACTAGGAGGGGGGAGAGACAGCAGACAGCAGGAGAACGTCAGGTCGGGTCGGCGGGGTGAGAGGAGGAAAGAGAAAGTGATTGTGGGAAAGAAAGAGAAAAAGATTGAGACGTTACAGACGCAGAGGGGAACAGGTTAACAGATCTGAGGTCAGGTGAGAGTGGGAGCAGGTAGGTTGGAGGTCGGAGGTCAAGCGGCGGTCAGACGCAAGGCTGACTGAGCTGCGGCCGCACAAACTGTCCCGCCGCCGCCCCAACCCCCCAACAACTGTCGCTTCACCGTCACCACACTGGGAGAACTGGGAGACCTGGTGACAAGGAGAAGCCACCATGAGCGACCAGAACGTCGTCAAGGAAGGCTGGGTCCAGAAACGAGGTGAGGAGACGCGTTCACCCAGAACAGCTAACGTCGCCCCAATCTTTTTTATTTTTATTTTTCTAAATTACACATTATTGATTATATTCAGTGTTTTTCAGTTTGAAAAATTTGCACCTTTTTCCCCTTTATTTATGTATTTTTTAATTTTTTAAAATTTGTTAAACCCCTCGTCACCTGGATTGCAAGTTTTCTTGTGCAACGTTCAGATTTTTATTTCATGGGGTTATTTTCAAATAGTTGAACAAGTCCAGAAAACTAAATTTATGATTATTTTTAATTCTCATTATTCCCCTATTTTCTCTTTTACTAATTTTCATGTAATTTTCCCTCAAATTTTTACTGATTTCTTGTTAAATTTTTGGGCCATGTCTTGTTTAAGATCTCAGTACCTTCTCGTCATGTTTTTGAAAGAAGTGAAACCTATTTAAGTTTCAAAGGTTTCATTGGTTTTCAAGAATCAGTCAGGACAGATTCAAAATAAATCATACAAAATGCTCCTGAAATATGAGTTCACACATACAGACACAACTCAGTAAAGACCACGTAATATGAAAAATGCTGTATAATCTTAATTAAAACACAGAGCTGCTTTACATGTTGATCACTGACACCACTTTTAACCTGGCAGCAGCAGTATAAAGCTGGGAGGATAATTCCTGCCTCCAGATATCCGACATTGTGAATCATCTGTATTGCTGTTTTTTTTTGGAAAATACAAAGTAAATATAATAAACTTCACTGCATCCTCTGCTCCATCTGTGCCCAAAGTACGCTCGACACTGTAAGAGTGTGGTGCAATGAATAACCAAACATTATATATATTTTCCAAGGGCACTCCTAATGAACAGTCCAGCTCCAAAAATATACAATCAATTTGTGGCAGCAGATGTTTTAAAATGTGTCATTAGCTGCAGGTTTGTCTGCCTAAAAATAACAAAAAAAACACCCAAAAAAACACACTTCTTCTGCATCTCAACATCTTATTAGTCACTTACAGGTACATTAGAAAAAAAAGGAATATTGTGAAGAAGTTCAAGACTTTCCATCAGTTATTTAAGAGAGTGAAATTTTAATATATTTTAGACTTATTGCATAAACTAAAATGTTCAAGCATAGTTCTGTTTTAATTTTAATAATATTGCCTACAGCTAAAAAAATGGAAGAAAAAAAACGTATGAAAAAAAACCTATTTCAAAATATTTGAAACACCCGACCCAAAAATACAGACGAGCTGAGGGCCGTTGTCAAAGCAACCTGAGTTTATAAATGAACATACTTTTCTTAAATTGGACATTTCTGTACTGTAAATGACTTTTTGAATGATCCTAGGAAATAATCTGAGATACTGGATTTCTGATTCTCATGAGCTATAAATCATAATCATCAAAATTAAAACAAAAAAAAGTCTTGAAATATTTTGACTTTAGTGTAATGAATATACAATTTATGAAAGTTTACCTTTTTGAATTAAATTAAGTAGAAAATGTAACTTCTTCCACAATATTCTATTTTTTGAGATGCACCTGTATACGTAGTTTCAGTGTATCTGAACACAGTTTCCACTTTCCACCTCAGAATCACTATTTTAAATTTGAAATAGTCTGAAAACAGAAACCTAAATTTGAGCTAATATCAGCTCCCGCCTTTTGCGATCTGCTATTCTGACATTAAAAATGAGCAGCTACAAAGAGTTAAAGGTGACAGACAGTTGTGACCAGGCCGCCTGTTGTCATTATTTGGTAAACGCTTTGTTTTGTTGGCGCACCACGACACGAGGCCGGTGTGCTCACATATATTCACTGTTAAAAAAACACGCAGGCAGGAAAGATGTGTTTTTATGCGGCTCAGTGTGGACACGGCCTGCGCCGCCCTGCTAGTTTGAAGAACAGCACCTCCAAACAATGGTTGTTTACCTGCCAGACGGCGAGCGGAGCAGGCAGGCTTTGCAGAGCTGCAGCCCAGTCTGAGCTGCACTTGGCTGGTGTGTTATTTCCCACAGTGATTTTAGTGTGTGTTTGTGTGTGTGTGTGCTGGAGGTGTGTTTGTCTGGTCTGAGCTCGGGGCTTTTGGCTGGCAGGCAGGGGGAAGTTTCTCTGTGGCACTATGAGCTTACAGAGGATGACCTAACTCTCCGGTTCCTTCCTCTCCGGCCCTCACAAAGTCCCTGAATTGTTTATTGCACCTCTGCGTGCTCTTATAATTCAGTCCTAACAGGCCTCTCAGGGAAACTGCCCCCGAGCAGCTCTCTGACCTGCTTAAGATCAAAACTCAGAGTTCACACGCAGTTCAGGGCGGTTTGGAAAGTGGGGTGTTGAAACTGAATTTTTGAGAAACACAAAAAAAAAGTCGTTGAATGTGGAGCAGCGTTATTGTCGTTGACTGCAGAGTTTACGTTGGTGGAGACTCGCTTGTTTCAGTTTGTAGAAATTAATTTTATTCACAAACAGATGGATCTGTTTCGACGACATTAGCCCGCGTAGCAAATGAGAAGTTTGGGGTTACAAAAGAGCTCCTCGCTGTGATGGACTTCCTGTTGAAAAGGATGTTGGGCGGGACATAATCCAGCGAGGAATCAATTTAAACTGTAAGTCAATGGGACATCATTCACAGTGAAAGGCCAGTTAACAGGAGAAAAAGAAGAGCAGGATTACTTGTGTTACACTTTTTTCAAGCAACAAAGCATGTTTTTGGGAGCCAACTGGGGTTCAGTGTCTTGCTTAAGGACATTTTACGCCTGAGCAGCACGTGACGAAAACCTCGCCCAACTGCAGCGTGTTTCACGCTCACGGTGTCCACACTGGCAGCGTTGTTGCTGTGACGCTTCTGCAGGGCCGCCTGCTGGTTTGAGTTCTGTATTTCCACATTTAAAAGCACAGATTCCACTTATTTATGAATTAATGTGAGCTCCTGCACTGTCAACAACAGGGTCCCTGCAAATATGTCACAATAAAATGCCTTGTGTCGACAGCTAATGGCATTCTGCTGAAAGATGCTGGACTTTTGTTTTGAAATGCAGGCAGGAAAGTTTGAGTATTGACTACGGTATTCTGTGCTTTAACTCTAATATCCCACGTTTTTTTGCAGGTCTGTGAATACAGCGCTGCAGGCGGCGTTCACAGTTTATCAGATTGATAGATGAGAGAAGATATTTGCAGATTTTTGTAAGTAAAAGAGAGTTTTAGGCTCGGCAGGGTTTAGTTTCACTTTTAATGTGCCTGCGTCTGCCTCTACTGTGCTTAAAATACCCCAACAGTGTTTAATACTGCTCTTAATTAACAGTCTAGCTCCACTGAGACTATGGCAGGACAAATTCGACCATGGCGGCCCGCCATAGTCTAATTTGCCATTAATGGGAAACATTGGAAAATGTAGTAAAAGGTGGCATAAAGTTGGTATAATTATCAAAACACCATTTTCACGGCCGCTTTCTGCCAACAACTGTGCACAGCACGCGGAAATAATTGTCGAGCCACCGTTTCTCTGGATGTGCTGCAGCTAACAAGCACCTGAGATGCGCCTGAGCATCTGGCTGCTCTGAGTTGTTAACACGGGCGCCAAAAACAAAAAAAACAACAGGTTTGGCGATGCTCACGCACAGCTCAAACAGGTGCTCCAGGTGTTAACGTGAACAGGAGGAGGTTGTTTTGGACAGCCAACTTTATGTTTAATGGCTGACTTGTTATTTTGGCAAAGAAAATCTGTTCTTGGAGGCAAAGTTTCTCAGTGGCGGGCTGCAACAAATAAATGCAAACCCTGCTGTATTTTGGTTAGACGAAACAAGATCTTCTTGAGCTTGGGGGAGTTTTCACATTTTTGATATTTTATAGTCTAAATGATTGTTCAAATCTTTGATAGATCTGTTGACACTTGACAGTGTAAGGAATCTTTAATGGAACCAAAAGGTAAATAAACCCTTGATCTTGTCAGCGTTTCCGTCGCAGACAGTACTCTTACATGCGGGCGGGGTTTTTCGTCACTCACAGCTCTCGCTGTATTTCCTCGTTCCCTGGTGATACAGAGGGAAGTTAACTTAAAGTCTGATGTTTAAGGGACACAGATGTACCTGCAAGTTATCCTGATGAATCCCTCGGCTGCTCACCAGCTTTTAAGTTTAACAGCTGTCTCACTGACTCAGTCGTCTGATTTTTCTGTCGTCGTCGTCACACTGTTGTTCTGAAGCCGTGTGAGTCATCAGACGTCTGAGAAAACTCAGTAAAGTTTGATTTTTTGGATGGATGCTGAGGCAGTCGATCACTGATACAGCCACGCTTTGGTTCTCCGTTAGCTCTGCTGCTAATCAGACTCTGTACGATGTCAACATCTCACCACGACATACTCGTGTATCCCAACATGTGTAGTAATTAAGTCACAAGCTGATGAGTTAGAACAGCAGGGAACCAACACTTCACCGCCGCAGAGCGAGAACGTGTTCATCAAAAGATTTCCTCTTCAGCTGGGACTGGTTACAGATGTTCAGTGGATTTGTTATTTGAGATGAAAAGGCTGCTGATGATAACGTGTAAAACATAATGGATATAGAGTTAATCTGTCATGTTTTGCTCTCGTAAACATATTTCACGTTATGCTGTTGAAAGTAGTCGTCTCAAAGTGAGGAGTCGTCCTCGACAGCATTGTGATGACGCAGGTTTCCATTGACCCTCAGATTGCATGAATTGGAATATAAAAAATGTCTACTGGAAACACATCAATTTAGAAACGACTCACATTTATCGCCAGTTTATAAATAGTTATGTCTGTGTGCTTGTCAGTAGGAACTGGCTCCCTCATGATGCAGCAGGAGCTGCAAGAGCTGTTATTGCATCACATAACTCTGAGAAAGTTTTGAATCCACAATTTCTCTGTGAAATCGTGGACTACATCTCCCAGAAATCCCTCACACGCGGCCGCTCCCACGTATAAGGGGCTCGCCTTTCCATCATGGCTCCATAACACGCCTACGCAGCCTTGGATTGGAAATAATGACGGCTAGTTTGGTGGCTGCAATAGAAATTAAGCTGCTGATGTTTTGAACATCCATCGCCATGGTTACTGGGATGTTATCACCAGAGGAAAAGTTGCAGAACATCAGTCAGAAGAAACGCAGTCGTCTCGCAACTGTGACATCATAGTGTTTAACAGCCAATCCGATTGCTAGATGCACACAGAAGAGAAAGACTTGATTTTATTGTTTTTTTAGGAAAAGATGAAAAAAAAGAGCAGAAAAAATAAAATTGACATAACATCTCGCTCCTTCACTTTCATTATGAAAAAACTCTGCTGCTTCCCGCTCTGAACACATGTGAGCGCAGCAGGCTGTAACCTGTTGTTGTCGTTTGTTTCCCTCCCTGCAGGTGAGTACATCAAGAACTGGCGGCCGCGCTACTTTCTGCTGAAGACGGACGGCTCTTTCATCGGCTACAAGGACAAACCGCAGGACTCCGACCTGGCCTACCCGCTCAACAACTTCTCTGTAGCAAGTAAGACTCACCCACAGAGGCCTCCGTCCATTATCTCACGCACAAAACAACAAATATCAACCTGACAGCGTCCATCCGTCTCTCTGTGTGACTTCCAGAATGTCAGCTGATGAAGACGGAGCGGCCCAAGCCGAACACCTTCATCATCCGCTGTCTGCAGTGGACCACCGTCATCGAGAGGACTTTTCACGTCGACACTCCTGATGAGAGGTGAGCCTCCTCCTCCGCAGCCGTTTTTCTCACATATGAATCTGTAGAGTTAGTCTGTATGGGTTTTTTTGGTATAATTATTTGAAAAAACATTTTTTAATTAAAACAAAAACAAAAAAATGGCTGCAGTTATTTCCAAGCTAATAATGAAAGAAAAATGAAAATGAAAACAGTCATTTCCCTTTAAAGCAGATGATTAAATAGAAATTATTTTTGATTATTTATTATTGTAGTATTTATTATTATTTAACAGTCTAGAATTCGAATTTTATTGTCAAGTTTATTGTCAATCACCTTTACACGTACAAGGAATTTGCTTTGGTGTTTTGGTGAAAATAAACAAAAGAAAGTACTGCAAACAGTTAAGAGACCTTAATAAATAAATAAAAAACATAACAAATATGATAAAAAAATATGGGGGAAAATCTACAAAGTATGCATGTTATACCCAGGTTTCCAGCTGATCCTTAAAAAATCTTAAAAGGTATTTAATTCACGAATCTAAAAATAAGGCCTTCATTGATAAATTAAATTGACTTCAATTATTCTTTCAAAAGTCTTAAAACCATAAATGGCAGATATTTCCCACTTTGATAAACCAAATAGATACTTTTATGGTACTATAATTTGCTCACTGTCTTTCATGCATCCACCTCTGGAAAAGTTTTTTTTTCCTTCAGTATTTGAGGTAGATTTTTAACTTTTTCACTGGACAAAAAAAGTCATGTTGTATATTACAATAAATATTTGCTCAAATAAAATTCTTCAATTTTGTCTACTTGAAAATTGTTCTTAAACTGGATTCTGAGTGCCATTAAAAAAGTCTTTAAAAGTCCTAAATCTACGTTGCCTTAAGCTGCAGTCACCCTGGTTATACCTTCTAAATGCAGATATTCAGCTGCATAATTCATCTTAACTGCCAGTTTTGCATTAAAAAGATAAATAAAAAAGACGGGAGACGACTGGCTATCAACAGATACCAGATATAAAAGCTCTGGCATTATTTCTCAGTGCTGAACCAGTTTTTTTTTGTTAAATTGTCCTCACAACACAACACGAGTCTGTCAACAGAGCGAGAAGAAAGACAGGAAGCAGGGGTGTGGGGCTGAGGCGGGACGCCAAGTTTTGAAGGGTTTTCGTTCCAAAACACAATATATTGTATACATCATGACTCGTTACCTGATGCTCAGCTGGTTTGTTATGAACACGACTCGACTGACAACATCCTGCAGCGTCTCGCATAAACACGACCGGCAGTCTCGGCGGGTACGTGACTGGACCTTTTATTGGCCCCTAACACCTCACCGGCCACTAAATATTTAAGAAACTGAAAAACTGGTGGTACATCTGAACTTTTTGCCAGTGTTATAAACCTTGTGTTTCCATTTTGCTTTTCTTTGCGGTGGATTTTACCACAGAGGACAGAGCCATCAGTTTCAGATGAAAAAAAAATCAGAATTTGTTTTTTTGTTTGTTTTGTTTTCTGGGATTGAAAGTCTGCCTAATATCACTTTAAATGCCTTAATGTCGTAATAGAGTTTGAATCTGATATGTTTAAAAACGACGGGCAAGTTTAGCGAGAAAGACTTAATCTTATTATTGGTCCTTGGTCCTTGGTCATGGAAAAGTTTGGAATTTTTGTCCATGTAAATGTGCGGGAATCCTGAAACTTAATTTCTATGAGACATGGTTGATGGAAATAACAACATTCAGAAACGCAATACTTGAGCAGTACATGAAAGGATTTCTAAAAAGCGACTAACTTAGACTTCAGATCAAATAAATAAGAAAAATACTGAAATATATTCAAACATTTTGTAATTAGTTCCTGTGCATGTTGCTCAAAGTAATCACAGTCTCGTCCTTTCTTCTTTTTATCTCATGTTTTACATTTCTTTTGGGGTTTTTTCCAGCTTAATTAGATTTAAAATTCAAGGAAATCCACAGTAAAAAACATTTTTTTTTAAGTTCAGTAAATTCATGATGTTACCAAATTCAGTGAATAATCATGTTAAATAATCGAGATCTCAATATTGACCAAAACAATCATGGTTATGATTTTTGCCATCATCGAGCAGCCCGGTCACCGAGAGGGTCTAAAAAGACATTAAATCCAGTGATAAAGCCGCCAAGTTGGCAACACTGTGCGCTTAATTTATAACACAAGACCAAACAAGAGTATAATTGCAAAATAAAATGTGGCACATAATTTTCATTTTGACCTGATAATCTTGTTTTTATAATTGTTTGAAGCTAAAATTATATAAATAAAATTTGATTAATCTCCTAGCCCTAATGTGATTAAGAGACTTTATTTTAACCCTAAATGTCAACTTTATTTCTCAATAATTAGAATTATGATTAATTACTAATAATATAAAAAAAAACAAATAAATCAAGGATTCCTCGTGTGTCATGCAGGGCGGTCCACCGCTGTGATGGTGGGAGAAACACTGGTGTTAAAAGCTGTGTTTGTTCAGTTTGAGCGTATAGAGACCAGCCAAAATATTCCTTTAAACTCGTCTAAAAACGAATGCTCAGTCTAAAAGTGAAGCTCATAGACTGTATATAAAGACGGACGATATGTCCCCACTAACCCCTGCTAGGCTGAAGTGGGGTCAAAACATCCAGTATTCGGGCGTTGGCTGGATTCTGCACAGTATCGATATCCGTGGTGGGGAAGTTCCCGCCAAAACAGCCGTCAGGGCAAACTCGAGCAGCTCCGTCGAATACGAGCGCACGGATTGGCTGTCACAGCTCTCAATCATGGTGGAATATCCCCCTTTTGTATAATCAAATAATTAATTAAAACCGAACTTATCATAAAAACAAACATCAGGGTGATGAGAACGACCTTCGGTGACAGAAACCGTCTTTGGAAAAAATTTATTTGGCGTGTACTTTGAGTTTTTAGTTTGAGCTATTCACTAAAATAGAGCGGTGGGCTTTATGACCTATACTGCAGTCAGACACCAGGGGGCGATGCAGATTTAAAAGTTACATTTTGGGGGAGCTGACATGTCGTCTATCTTTCGATACAGTCTGTGGGTGAAAGCAGTTAGCCAAAAACTGTATTTCTGCCTGCTGGTATCTCAACCTGCTGCTGTTGTGTCCTGCAGGGACGAGTGGGCCGAGGCCATCCAGATGGTAGCCGAGTCTCTGGCCAAACAGGAGGAGGAGGGCATCCTGTGCAGCCCCACCTCCCAGATCGAGAACGTCAACGAGGAGGAGATGGACACCTCCATCAGCCACTACAAACGAAAGGTGACCTCAGAGCGGAGTCGAAATATGGCTCCTGTTTTCTAGATGTTATTTTGAAAAGTGGATTTTTTACGATGGAGATCCAGTTTCTTCACGTTACTCCTCTGTTTCTGTGTCCAGACAATGAATGACTTTGACTATCTGAAGCTTCTGGGCAAAGGCACTTTTGGGAAAGTCATTCTGGTGAGGGAGAAGGCGAGCGGCACCTACTACGCCATGAAGATCCTCAAGAAGGAAGTCATCATAGCTAAGGTCCTTTTCATGTTTATCAGCTTTTAACTGATGTTTTGTTGTGTCTAAGGCATGTTTTTGGTCACTGGATTAAAATAACTCACACTTTTTCAACAATATTTTTATTGCAATTTCAAGCGTGTATCAAAACATGCATATACAAATAATAAATAATAATAATAAACTTTATTTATATAGCGTTTTTAACAAGGTTACAAAGTAATTTTCTGAAAAGCAACAAATAAAAAAAATGTTGCAAAATAGAAATAAAAATGCAAAAAACAATATATAATAATAATGAGGAATAAAAAAAAAGTATAAAGTATAAAAAGTGATGTACAATGGCCAAGGAGTGATGATCCCTCCTACCGTCACACATTCAGATACAGATAAAGAAAATATGAGCCATGACAATAACAATTATAATTGTAATAATAGTAAAAAAAAACCAAACACTCATTCACAGTTTTATCAGAAATAATTAATAACACCTAACCAAGCCTGCAAAAACTCTTACAGGAAATGTGACTAAACCAAAGCAATCAACATCACTCTATTTGCTTATTTCTTTATTTATATTCATTGTCTTTTGTGTGTTTTTAAGTATCTTTATGTTCATAAATGATAGAATTTAATTTTTCTTTATTAATTCATTAATATTCATTAGTGTAGTTGTATTGTATAATAATAATAATAATAACAATAATAATGAAGTCCTCGGGGTATATTCCAAATACACACATTTTTGGCCTCAGTCAAATATTACTTATAACCATTGATTATAAACATTTAATTTCATTTTCCCAAAACACCTAAATCTTAATTATTCATACATTTGATATATCTTTTTTTTTTTAACCCTTTATTCATCCTTAGTACGTACATATAATCAAATTCAAAGTCAACAAAGCGTTGATATTAGATTGGATAAAAATAATAAAGCAACAACAATAATGAACATAAAGGAATCAATAAAGGAATATTCTATTCTATTCTATTCTATTCTAAAGTTACTTAAAAACACACAAAAGACAATGAATATAAATAAAGAAATAAGCAAATAGATTGATGTTGATTGCTTTGGTTTAGTCACATTTCCTGTAAGAGTTTTTGCAGGCTTGGTTAGGTGTTATTAATTATTTCTGTTCATGCATAAGCACAAACACTTTTTTAGTTTAAAATAAAAATGCATTTGATATTTTAGAAAGATCTGCCATGGCTTTATCTAAAAAAAAAAAATCGAAATGCATTACTTTCCGTGTTAAATATTAGGCATGTCTGTCAGTCTTGGGTGTTTAAATGAAAAAAAAAAACAGTTACAGATTGTTTTATTACACCTTTCTGCCACTTATATCCTCAAACTTCTGACTAAAATCAAGGAATTGTCTCTTTTTGTCTTCTGACTAACCAGCGTGCCTCTTCTTTGTCCCTTTTTTAAACCACAGGATGAAGTTGCTCACACACTCACAGAAAGTAGGGTATTAAAAAACACTCGGCATCCATTCCTAACTGTGAGTATGAGCGTGTAGACTGCAGTGAAAACACTACACCGTGTCACACCTGTGCTGCAATAAATAAACAGAAATGAAAAGACTCCTCTGATATACAGTCATGCAAAGAAGCTCTGAATTCAGACCACAAAGCTTCAGTTCTTAAAAAAGTAAATGAAAGGAGCGGCTGAGCACTGCTGAGTTTAAGAAATGTTTATATTGTGTTGCAGTCTCTGAAGTACTCGTTCCAGACTAAGGATCGGCTGTGCTTTGTAATGGAGTACGTCAACGGAGGAGAGGTGAGACATCAGTGACTCGTTTTTTTGGGTGTTTTTGATGCTGGCAGATGTTCTGTTTTTATTTCAAAACGCACTGAAGTTATTTCAAGAGTTATTGAAGAATGATGACGGTGGGATTCAAAGAGCTTCAAGAGAAAGCAGTCGCTCCTCACTGCGGTCTTATTTGGAGAGTCGGAGGACTGGAGCGTGTGCACTGCCTTTGGTTTTTGGTTTATCCATTAAAAGGTATTTAAGGGTTCAGTGTGTAAGATTTAGGGGGGTTTCGTGGCGTCTAATGGTGAGGATCACAGATTTCAACCAGCTGAAACTTCTCCTGGTTAGAATTCCTTCATCGGTTTTGGTTTTTACCGAGAGCTAAATGAGGTCTTTTTGTCTCCAAAAAACTAAACAAACCAGGGGTCCCATTCATTAAACAGTGTGCAGCAGCGGCTTTCGGGGGGGCCCCATTTTTCGGTTGTTAATGTTGGTGTAATGTTAAGTTTTGCTGTGCTGATGGCAGCCTGCGTTATGATCAGGACTCACGAGGAGGATGTGGACTTTGATGTTCGTGTGGGGGCCGTCACTGCTTTATGTCCAGACTTTTAGACATCACACAGTCCACATGTGCAGGTGGTGAAGGCGTGACGGTTGAGGTGACGGCAGAAGGCCGCGTGTCGTGTGTCAGCCCCGGTGACATCTCCAGGGCGCTCATTGTGTCGTGCTCACTGCAGTGATTTTACACACGTAAAAGTAGGACTGTGCATCAATCGAATTTTGATTTCAATTTCAATCATGACTCCCAGCAAATACAAAAACAATGTAAATGAGAAAAAAAACATTTTGGCTCCTTCTCTCAGCCTGAGCTCGACACTAAGCCGACAGAGAGGCGAGCTGTATCAGCGCCTGGAAAGATGACGGAAGAAGAGCGACAGCGTTTGGTGAACAAATCAGGCCGAACAGATTCTGTTGTGTGGGAACAGTTTGGATACGAGGCGTCCGACGTGGAGCAAAAAAAAATTACCTGCAACATCTGCTACATGGTGGCGTCTGCACACGTCATTTAAGTTTAAACATCAAGTGTCCAAATAATAAAAAACGGAGAAAAGGACGACGTCATCGACATCCACCGCAACACAGTCATCAGTTAAAGACACATTAAACAAAGCAACTCAACAGGAATTAAATTAAGGAATTAAAAGATGCTTGATGGGAAAAGTATGAAGGGAAATTAAAGTTAAACTATTTATAGAAGTTTTGTATGTTTAATAAATGCAACATGTTTGCAAAGTCTTTGAGTAATCATGGAAAATAATTATGATTTTCAATATCATGATTAGGATTTTTTCCATTATCGTGCAGCCCTACGTAAAAGTGGCGTACGCCTCTTCAGGCCTCATTTTGTGAGGACACAGTGTGTTTAAATGAGACGCCAGGTGGTTAAAACACTGAATAATGCAGTTTCACCTTTTCAAAAAAAATCTGTGTTTTTTTTGTGACGCAGCTCGGTGCAGCGAGGCTGCAAACTGCAACAGCAGACGTGAAAACGTGAATGTCCTAATCTGTCAGCGGTGTTTGGTTTGTCTGTTCTGGGCTGCCGTAGGAACACGGTGATCTCTTTAAAGAAGCACCTGCTCCAGTGTAGATATAATAAACAGCTCATTCTGACGTAACGAAAACAGCGATTCTTGTTTCATGTGATTACACACTAAAGAAAACATACTTCTTATATTATATATTATATTTCTGCACATAAAGCCGCCTAAATCCTTCACACTGGACCTTTAAGCCTTGTTTAGCGATCGGAGAGTCAGTAACTGAAACTGAGAAATCTGATGTCGTCTGCTGCATCTCCGCCGCTCCTGAGTCCCACTGCAGAAAACATCCAGCTGTGACTGATCTTCATTATTTCTCTCAACTAAACACAACAGAGATGTCTGAAGTGTATGAACTTGTGTTTGCTTGTTTTTTTGGCAGCTGTTTTTCCATTTGTCAAGAGAAAGAGTTTTTTCGGAGGACCGCACCCGTTTCTACGGCGCTGAGATCGTCTCTGCTCTAGATTACCTACATTCTGCCAAGATCGTCTACCGTGATCTGAAGGTAAACCAGCACCTGAGAAAAATCTGCTGTTTGATACCTTTACAGTTATTAGTTTAATGTAACATTTAGACAGTCATCAGTTTTCTTGTGCTGCGTAGCTTTTAAACCTCTAAAACCTGAGGAAACTGGTTTGATTTCTCTTAAAAATATGATGCAACATGGCAAGAAATGTCCCGCAAACTGCAAATAAATTTAAAAAGGTGAAAAGAAAATGACTGGAAAATTAGTTGGGAGATATTATTAGATATTGTCCCAAAAAAAATTATATATTTACAGTTATGATACAGCAAAAAGGAAAATATGTTGTTTTTTTTTTTCATTTTTTTGTTGGTTTTGGTTTTTTTTAAAATTTTTTTTTACTTTTTTCTTTTTTTCCAGGTAATATTCTTTTAACTTTTTTTTTTTTTTTTTAACTAATTTTTTGCTCCATTTCTTGTTTAGGTCCTCAAAGCTTTCTTCCCATCTTTTATTTTTGTAATTTATTTTTTTAAAGAAATCAAGCCAGTCAGCTCAAGTTTCATGCAGAAACACACAGAAACGTAGACAGAGATGACCGGTTGCTCTATAGACTGTATTCAAATGTAGGTCAAAAACATTTGTGTCGGGTTTCCACGGAAACAGGAACCAACAGGATAAACAGGAGGGGAATCCAGGCACCCCTGAGGAGGAATTACATTAAAAAGCCTTTACTGTAGCGGCTAAATCATTAAAAAAGCCAACATGTTTCGACCACTATTGCTCTTCATCGAGGCTTTAAGAAAACACAAGAACACACAGAAACGTTCAGAGTGTGAGACAAAAGGAAAAAGACAAATGTTTTTTTATGTTTGTCCTCCTCATCAGCTGGAGAACCTCATGTTGGACAAAGACGGCCACATCAAGATCACAGACTTTGGCCTGTGCAAAGAAGGCATCACCGACACTGCCACCATGAAGACCTTCTGTGGCACACCTGAGTACCTGGCTCCAGAGGTCAGAGGTCACACCAAACACACATTTACAACAACAGTTGGGCCATTTGTGCTCAGAGATGATGGATAATAGATAAAAAACACCAAGAAAACAAGACCAGGAGAGTCGAGATTGGAAACTTTCCCAAAACTGTCTGTTAAAACCCAAACTGAACCTTCAGTAGTTTTTTTGTTTTGGGTTTTTTTTTTTGTCCTGGTTGATGAAATCAGGAAAGAAACTGTGTGATGTCATTTGTCATCAGCTTGTGGAAGTGCCCAAAAATATCGCTCCTCTCACAGCAGCTAAATGTTGTCTTTACAACAAAGTCGAATGAAATTAATTTCACTTCTTCTAAAGTGGCTCCGGGTGGAGATTCTGAGTTATTTCCCTGTTAAGAGGATCTGAAAGCAGATATCAGATACGTCATGGTCAGAAATAACAGAGAAAAGATGCACAGGAAGGTCACCGGATCTAAGGATCTGCCTCTCGAGGGTTTTAACGTACACAACGGTTCAAAAGACGCTCCTGTCACTAAAGTCTGACTGGACGCTCAGCATCAACGTGTGTGCAGATTTAAATGCAAACAGGTTCCTGTTTTAGTGTCAAGTTCGTCATGATGCCTCAAACAAACTGAAATGAACTTCAGCAAAGTTTTTGTCCTTTAAGTTTCCATAAGGCCCTAAGGTCCTAAAATCCCTGAAATGTCCTAAAATCCTTGAAACATCCTAAAATCATAGAAACGTCTTAAAATGTGGGAAATGTGCTGAAATCTGAGAAATGTCCTAAAATACTTGAAACAGCCTAAATACAAGAAATGTTCAGGACAATCCAAAAAATGTCCTGAAATCCTTGAAACAAAAACTCTGAGAAATGTCCCAAAATTGGAGAAATGTTCTTAAATCCTAGAAATATTTCGAACAATCCGAGAACTGTCCTGAAATTCTAGAAAAATCCTTAAATCTGGAGAAGGCCCTAATCCAAGAATTGTCCTAAATTCCCAGAAATTTCTCAAAATCAAGAAGAAAGCGTCCTAAAATCCTAGTTTTTGTGTTTTGAAGTTAAGAGGGAAACCATCGATATAAAAACTCGTGAACAGTGTTTACAGCATCACACAATGAAAGCCTGATTATTAGATTGAATTTATTAGAAAAACTGATAACGTCTTGATAACGTACATCATGTCGTGTTACCAGGTGCTGGAGGACAACGACTACGGGCGGGCGGTGGACTGGTGGGGTTTGGGCGTGGTGACGTACGAGATGATGTGCGGCCGCCTGCCGTTCTACAACCAGGACCACGAGAAGCTGTTTGAGCTCATCCTCATGGAGGAGATCAAGTTCCCACGAACCCTGTCGGCCGACGCCAAGTCGCTGCTGTCGGGGCTGCTCATCAAGGACCCCAACAAACGGTACACGCATACACACGCACACACACACACACACACACACACACACACACACACACACACAAACCATGGCTTTTTACAGAGAAAGGCTGCTGAAAAGCTGCGTAGTGACTGAAGGTTTAAGTTTTTGTCTGGTCATGAAAAAACTGGAAAAGTCATAGAATTTGTCAGATAGCAATTTCCAGGTCTGGAAAAGTTTTGGAAAACTAAATATGCTCTGAAGGTTTCGGAAAAGACGTGATTTTGTTTCATGCATTCCTGCTGGAAGGCAAAATCACTCAAAAAAAAAGATAAACTTTCAAAATGTTTTCTCTAAAAATCACCAAAAATAAAAAAATATTTAAGATAAAACATTGCCAAAATGTTTTCAAGAAAACACACATGCTGGCCCGCACATGTTTCCTTTAAAATTGGTGGTAAAATAAACACAAAATTGAGCCATTTAAAGTTGTGTACCCCTCCCAAAAATCCAAAATAAAAAACACAAGTCCCTCCCAAGTTTGTGACATGTAGGGCTGGGCAATAAAACGATAACGATATCAATCACCAAATAACTTTTCCTCGACTGAAATATGAGACGTAGTCGACAGAATGACAACAGAATGTCGATATAACGAGTTCCAGTAATGTTTTGACAGACAACACGAACAACCAATGATAATAAAAATATCGCCACGGAGAACCAAATGCAGCGGACGACTGTGACTGTAGAACAGCTGAGTGTTTGACAGCCACAGCGCTGAAACAGACACATCTGCAGAGGTGAAAGTGACTTCTTTAGACTCTACAGACGACTTTGTGTTAGTTTCAGCTTTAATCAGACTTTGGATGAATTATTTAGAAACACCAGGACGCATCGCTCCGTGTCTCATCCGGCCACTCGCGCTGAGCTCTCATTATTATTACCAGAGGCAGATGTAATGTTTTGGGGGCCCGGGGCCACAAGCACATGAACTTATTTTCAGCCTTTCTCTAACTGTGAATGTTGGCAGGCTGTTGGCAGCTATAGGAGAAGTAGGCCGACTCAAAAGTTGTTTTTTTCTTGAATAAAATGATTAATAGCACAGAAGTTTGACAGAAGCTGAAGTCAGAGTCCTGCAGTCAGGAGAGGTTGGCCTATTATCAGCACAATGTGCTTCAATTTACCTGAAGTTTGTTTCAGATGGAGTTTTTCATTTTTATATAATGCTGAAAAGTTGAATAAATAATAATAAATCATATGTTTATTACACTCCAACACACCATGGTCACATGACACTGTGTCAGTGAACTATGAGGGCAAAAAACACACAAAGAAACCAAAATAATTATTCATTCATCGTAATTGAAGTAAAATGTTCAGTTAATGGTGATATTGATTTTAGGTATGAGGCTCGGACCTTTGCTGGGAGGAAATTTTAGTAACTGGACCTCTGTGAGTTTTAGTAGAATAGGTCCTCCAGCTGGTGATGCTGTTCTACAGTATATTTGTCATGTTCAATGTCTGACAGAAAATAAATATTTCAACCAAAATTAACCTGATGATATCTTTATATCTCATAAGTACTAACGATCCCTAATGCATATTTAAGTATTTAGTCCTGATCCTGTTCTGAACTGATTTTAAAAAAATTACATTTGCGTAGTATATGTTTTAAAAAGCTATTTCATAGTAATGAAAAACAACTGATGGTGAGTTTTGATGGTAGTTTCTTGAAAATTTGCCTAAAAGTGGAGGAAAAATTATGGAAATTTATTGGTCAAATGTGTCTGAACCCTCTGAACTGACCCCTCAGGATCCTGCTCCGAGTTCACAGGACGGTAGATCAACCGTTAGAGTTCACTGGTTAATTTCACCGTTTAAAACCTCCATCTCCACGTTCAGAGGAGAACAAAACCTCCTGGTGATAATTGGTATTCAGCAAAAGTGCTGTTAGACAAAAACTGGCTGGTGGCTGCTGTTAATTTCCCACTCTGATTATCCCGGAGGCGTTTTCAGTCTCTAATGAAGAAACTGGTGAAAAGAGGCTACTGCAGCTTCACAGAGCGAACTCGTTCACCCCGCCGAGTTATTTTGGGATCCGTAGCAGGTGGATATTCTGGGTCCATTGATGGAGACTTTGTGAAGAGCAGCGTTTTGATGTCTGACTTCGACGTCTTCTTCTTCTTCTCTTTCCTGACAGGCTGGGCGGCGGACCGGATGACGCTAAGGAGATCATGCGACACAGTTTCTTTGGCACAGTCGACTGGCAGGACGTCTACGACAAGAAGGTGAGAGCAGGATTTAGCTGCCGAGACGTCATCCCGTCTTCAGTGGTAATTTATTCAAACAGCGTACCTGAGATATTCTGGTATCAGGGTTACCTGATTCCTCAAAAGACGTCTGGCTGCGATGTAAAAACTCCAAAATAGATCAGAAAAGAAAAAATTACCTCATCTCTTTCTCTTTTTGAAAAACACAAAGCCGTCCGAACAACACCAGAGTCCTCATAACACAATGTTCTTTGTCTTTGTGTTTAACTCCAATGATTCATCGATTAGTTGTCGACTAGTAAATTAACCCTTTAGGGCCCGCTTTATTATCACACACACTCGTATCGCTCTGCACACAAAACACGGTTTTCACCATCAGGCTATATGAATTATCATACATTGTGATTTTCTACTTTTCGTTGAGTTCATTTTTTTAATCAGCATCAGTCCTAATCATAGATACCAAATATTCATTAATTTTCAGAATTTTAACCCTTTAAATGTCAGGGTTTTGGTCATGATAC
>NC_056466.1:1092337-1137337 GCF_008729295.1 Plectropomus leopardus
AAAACAAACGTGTCTTCCAAACTTGGATGTTTTCTTGAAAAATGGGGGCTAATATAAAAAGAAAATAAAACTCATTTAAAGTTATATTCTTCTCCTCTAAAGCCAAAATAAAAAAAAATAAATAAACATAAGTCCCTCCCCAGTGCTTAAATAAGATATTTGATATGCCTCCCCCCTGAATATTCAGGTCTAATCCTGTTCTGACACTATTTGTTTTAACAATAAATACTTTAAAGATAAAATACAATAATAAGTTATCAGTTACAAGATAAGCAAGAAAAAGAACAGACAGATGAAAATATTTACATCAGTTACACGCCGATGATAAATGCAATTGGGAAAAATTGCACTTTAGTATAAGGTGTTATATAGTAATGAAAAATTACCGAAAAGAAGTATCAACAGTATTCAGAGAATCTGCGGTCTTGAAAATCTGCCTCAAAATCCTGGAAATTTATTGGAAAAATCAGTATGAAAGTAAATTTCCGGTAATGATGCTGCAGCATTAACAGCTTCCTCACCGCTCTCATCACAATAGTCTGTTCTCCTAGTTTATTTTGTTTCTGTCGTGGCCGCTGCGTCTGACTGGTTTACGGTCTGTGCTGATGACAGGGAGGAATCTCCAACATCCTGGAGGAGCTGGTGGTGCAGCCGTTACTGGTTTCCATCAGCGCTCTGACTCTGTCCACGGAGACGGTCCGCAGCATCCTCAAGATCGACGACGTGGTGAGACTCAAACGCCGCAAACTGTGCATTCAGTGAATCTGTTTAACAGATAAATTTCTGCACTGATGATTTGTCTGAATCTTGGTTTTCGTTGCAGGTCAACACTCGGTAAAGAGAGTCGAGTCTGTCCGGTTAGTTTTGTCCACAAAGCCTGCTCGCACGCGAGGGATCAGAGGACTCTGTCGACGTCAGTTTGTTCAGATTTCCACTGTAGTTGTTACATTGCATAATTTAATAATAAAAAAAGGCTTCTTTTTTTGTTGACACTCCAGCTGCTGCCTGTGTGATTGTTTTGCCTCAGAATAAGTTAAACCTGTGGGTCTCGACCTCGTGGTGCCTCAGAGAGTTATGAGTAATATATACGGAGAACGTGAAGGTACGAGGGCTACACGGTGTGCTGAAAAATTAAAATGACAATGCAGTTTCTTTTAGAGATATTATGATTGTAAATTTTAGGTTCCCGCATGTCAAAGGCATAAAACGTTAAACAATTTAAATACTGTTTACGTCTCCGAAGAGCATTACGTTTTGACATTTCGGTGATTTCTGTAGCTGCAAGTATGTAGAAGTAACAGTCGATCAAAAAATATACAGAGGTAAAATTACTTTTCGACCTGTTTAAAGCTTAAATGAAATCTGTAGATAAAAGTGTTCAGAGCAGTCGATTTTCAAAGTGAAGTTAATTAACCCTTTGAAACCTGGAGCGTCATCGTTTTTCTTGTGCTGCTTTCAGACGTCTTACGCGTATTTAAAGCTTTGAACTCTGAGCAAATTGATGCAATTTCTTTAAAAACATGGGAAAAAAGCAAAAAGCAACTTGGTAAGAAATGTTCTACAAACTGCAAATATTTAGTAGATTTAGAGAATTAAAAAGCTTTAAGATGTCTAAGGAAATAAAAGCTTCGGGAAAAACGTAGTGATAATTAATGAATGATTAATGATAATTAAATAATTTAAATTATGTTACAGGATTGTTTGTGTGTGTGTGTGTGTATGTATATATATATAGAGAGAGAAATTATGTAACAGAATTTTATACTGTGTATGTCTGTCAAACAAAACAAAGAAATACATAATATATTATTTATTTTCAGTTTTTATTTTTTCGTTTATTTTATAATTCTCAGGTTTTAGGACATTTCTATGATTTAAGGACTGGATTTATAATTATTAGTTTTCTGGAACGTTTTATTAATTTCTTGCTAATTTTTGTGTAATTTCTTTTGGCGCTGACTGGCTTTCTCATGTTTTTGAAAGAAGTCAAGCCAATGTGCTCGGTTTTCAGATGGTTAAAGTTTACTCTGTTTTGCAGAAAGAAAAACATCACTTGATTACTTTTATACTTGAAATAACTTTTATTTTGTATGGAACCAAAATATGTCCATTTCCTGTCCCGCTCCGTCACTTCCTTCCCAACAGAACTCTGCCCCGCCCGTTGCTAAGGAACCACCTGCTGCTTGGAAACCGTCACTCAGTTTTCGGCACGCGGACAGAAAACACTAGTTTTTCTGTAAATAACGGATTTAGATTTTTCCGTTAAAAAGTGGGAGTGATTTCCGGTCGCCATGGCGAACGCTCACCGGACAAACGTCCTGGTCACGTCGTGTCTGAAGACGCCGGTAGACCCGCACACCAAGGCGCCGTTAGCCTCCTACGAGCGGGAGAGAGCGTTACCGTACACGGCCACGGGTCTCATGGACAACCGGGACTACGAGAAGGAGGTAGAGACACCCAAAATCCACTTTACTCACCTTTTATAGTATTAGTTTAATACACCCACTCAACTGTTGTACAATTACTGCAGACAACTTTTTCATTTTATGCAACTTATTTCTGCTTTACTGCGTCTCAGGGAGAGAAATACTGCGTTTTGTACTGCGTCTCATGGAGATAAATACTGCCTTTTGTACTGCCCTCAGGGAGAGAAATACTGCATTTTGTACTGCTCTCAGGGAGAGAAATGCTGTGTTTTGTACTGCTCTCAGGGACAGATACTGTGTTTTGTACTGTGTCTCAGGGATAGAAATACTGTATTTTGTACTTCTCTCAGGGAGAGAAACGTTGTTTTGCACTGCTCTCAGAGAGAGAAATACTGCGTTTTGTACTGCCCTCGGGGAAGGAAATATTGTGTTTTGTACTGTGTCTCAGGGAGGGAAATACTGTGTTTTGTACTGCGTCTCAGGGAGAGATATACTGTGTTTTGTACTGCTCTACTTTTAATTTGCTTTCATAGGTATTAATCATGAATACTAGAAACCTACTTTTTACATAAAAACATCGAGGAACTAACGTTTAAACACTAAAATGCTCTCAGGCTACATGTATTAGTTACTGATAAAAGATATGTTTAAAAAATCAAAATATAATATTCTGTAATGCTCTACTCTGCACCTTAACTATGTTTTGAAGATAATATGTTTTATTCATAGGGACTGTTCATTATTTATGAGAGGGGAAGGAGTGGTGATTTAACTTCATTCAGCTGTAAATATTGTATTTTGTATTTATTTTAACTACCTTCAGAAACCTAAGAAACTATGAAATATATTGAACAGATCCCTAGTTCCCCCGAGGTATTTCTTCTGACTGAAACTGAGTATTTCTTTATATTTCAGATATTATGAAACACCTTCAAAATGGTTAAAAACTAAGATAAAAGTCTGACGACCGTGTATATTTTCATAATAGTTTTAATGTTTCCTTGCTGCTGATGTGTTACAGTAGCCTCTAACGCTGAGGAAGTGTCAAATGAAATCAAACAGGATCCATCCATCATTTAACACAATATTAAGTTAGTTTAGATCAGCGCCGTATAAAATTAGAATTTTTATTTTTATGCAAAAAAAACAACAAACAAATAAAAATATAAAGCACTGCAAAGATCTGGGACAAAACTAGAATGATCCTCTCATGCACCACAGTTGAAATATTTAGTAAAATACCTCAGATTTAATATTTCTTTCACGTTGTTGATGCTGTCAGCAACATTACAGCCAGTTAATCTGGAGAGTAAAGACGCGTCGCTGCCCGTTTTTCACCAGTTAAATCAACGCTGCTTTCAGATTTCACGTGTTGTTCCCTTCCTTCCACATTACAATACCGAGTTAATGTTTTAAACTTCATCCTGTATAATTTTATTCAGTTTTTCGTGTGAGGCAGATCTCGTCCCGTTAACAGGCAGGTGACGGTTTCAGGTCAGTCCATGTGGTGGACAGGATTTGGCCCGTGTAACTTGTTGCTATTTCTGGATTTCCGTCTTGACTAGATTACCAGACGTCACGTTCGGTTCATAATCCCAAACGCTTAATTTGTTTTTTGGACGCTGCAGTCCCGCAATGCAGCAGTCGTCCCACGTCTCTGAGGACAAACACCTCATGGTAATGTGAGTCAAAAGAGACAGAGACCTGATGCGGGCTGTGTGTCTGCTGAGCTCTGTCAGGTAAGCTGCCCTTTGTGCTCCTCCATATGGCCCCACGCCGCCGCTGAGCCGGGTCTAAGAGGCTTAGACCCGGAGGAGCGCGGCGAGCACGGCGGCGCCGCTCCACGAGGCCTGCTGCCCAGAAAATATATCATCAAATATAATCATTCAAAACACAAATTTAAGTTTCAGGCTACCTAAAATAAATGAGGGGATACTGAATTTGCTTTATTTGGGGGCCACTTTGCAAAATGACAAGAGGTCAGGGGCCAGTCTCAGCAGACCCACACGTTTCTAGGATTTTAGGACATTTCTCACATTTTAGGGCGTTTCTTAGACTTTAAGACATTTCCTGGATTTTAGAAGATTTTTAGGATTGTGGGAGATTTCTAGGATTTTAGGATGTTTCTTGGATTAAGGGCATTTCTAAGATTTAAGCTTATTTCCCAGGTTTTAGGAAATTCACAGATTTTGTAAAGTTTCTAAGATTTTAAGACATTTCTCAGATAGTAGGACATTTATAGGACTTTAGGACGTTTCAGGGGTTTAAGTACATTTCTTGGATTTTAGGAGATTTCAGGGGTTTAAGTACACATCTTGGATTTAGGACGTTTCTAGGATTTAAGATAATTTCCCAGGTTTTAGGACATTCTCTGATTTTAGAAAGTTTCTAGGATTTCAGGGCTTTTCCTGGATTTAAGGACATTTATAGGATATTTCAACACTTCTAGGATTCAAAGACATTTCCTGGACTTTTAGGAAATTCATAGGATTTTAGCACATTTCTAACATTTTAAGACATTTCAAGGATTTGAGGACATTTCTAACATTTTAGGACGTTGAGGGTTTTAGGACATTTCACAGATTTTAGGATATTTCTGGGATTTTAGGACATTAGGGTCTTATCTAGGTCCCCTGTTGGGGGTGTGGGGGATCCTCCACTGGCACTTTTTTTGATAATTAAGCTCTATTTTGATGCTTTTTTATGCACTCTAGAGACTAAAGGTACAAAAACAATTCTCAGAGTGAATTATTTTATTTTCACTGTGAATTTGAAAATGGTTTGGGGGCCAATGGCACGCTATCGGGAGCCAGATTTGGCCCATGGGCCATAAGTTGAGCACCACTGCTATATAATATACAGGTCAAATCATAAACTGTTGCTGGTTTCCGTCCGAGGTTTCTCCTGTTAAAAGCTTTCTGGGACTTTCGTCCTCTTTTCAGCTGGAGTACGAGGACTCGGGCTCTGATTTCTGCGACGAGGACTATTTGGCGAAGGGCGGTTCTCTCATGATGACTGACTGCAGAGCGGCGGGAGACCGCCTCGACCTGAGCGAGATCTTCTTCTCCAACGAGGAGTACTACAGCAAGCTGGAGGAGCTGAAGAGGGCCCACCTCCGCACCATGAGCGAGCTGGAGAGCATGTACCGGCGCAAACTGCAGCTCAAGGCCATGGAGCCTCTGGACGTGATGATGCCGGAGACGGGCCGGCACAGGTGGGCTGATTTCAATCCGGATTACGTTAGAGTTGACTGTGATAGCTTTCTCATATCTGGATGTTTGTGTCTTTTAGGGCTTTAACCCTTTAAAACCTAGTTTGTCATCAGTTTACTTGTGCTGCGTTCAGACGCCTTTCACGAGCTTTTCAACCCTCAGAAACACGGGCACAAGGCCATGAGCAACAGGACAAGAAATGATCCACAAATTGCAAGAAATTAGTGAAAGGTAACTAATAACATGTTCAGAAAACTATATTCATAATCATACTACTACTTTTTTAAATTAAGGTACAGAAAAAAATTCTAGATATATTTGTTAATTTTCTGCACTTTTTTCGGTCATTTTCCTGCTTGTTTTTGTTTTTTTACTTTTCTTTTTTGCTTATTTTCAGGTAATTTTCTTGAAACGTTTTACTTATATTTAGCTGCTTTGTAGACCATGTGTTGTTGCACACCAGCAGTGATGCATGTGTGAATCCCTGATTTTACTCCTCGTGGCCTAAGGAGGGTGCTGTGTCAGCATTTCATAGCTGGACAGGTTAAAGAACCATTTCACCCAAATCACAGTGAGCTCTGTTTCTTAGTCACTGCTGGTGCTAATTTGCCTCGCTGATAGTTTTCGAGATATGAACCTCTGAAAGTCTTGTCATCTCACTGCGATGGAGATAAACTGCTTTTTGTTTGTGCTGCTAATAACATTGAAAATGCTGTTTGAAAAACTCTAATCGTCCTTCCTTTGCTAATCGTCTAAGCAAAGGAAGCTGGAGTAGAGAGCAGTGACGATGTATCGGGCCGCGATGAAGACTGAGTCTAAACTCATAGTGGCTAAGCTCATTTATTAACCCTTTGAAACGTGGAAAAATTCTTTTTCTTTCTTATTTTTTTAAATAAAAAAACGGATTAACGGTAATGGAAATATGTACACGTGTTTATGCATTAATAGTTTTTCCTTCATCTATTCTTGGTTTAATCTATTTTAATTAATTTTCAAAGTTACAAATTTCATGCTAATTTTGAGTAATTTCTCATCAAGTTGCTCATTACCTCCTCCCAGTGTTTTTTTTAAACAACAACAGTTAGCTCAGGTTTTAAAGGGTTAAGGGCAATAGTTCGGCCTATATTTACTTACACGTTTCAGGGCAATCATTTTCCTGGATTTTTAAAAGTCAGGTCAGCCTGTCGGATTTTTCGGTGTGTGACGAGGAGAGTTTGAGTGACTGTGAGGCGCTTTGTCGTATTAACAGTCACGGTTTGGTTTTCTCCGTCAGGCTGCCGTGGGCCATCAGCAGCCCGGCAGCTTCACGCCGTTTGAGGAAGTCGCTGTCTGCCGTGGAGCTCAGGAGGGGCTCCGCACAGTCCGACTCCTCAGACGAAGACGAGGCTGTCGGTAACGACGTGGAGAAGGGCCTGCTCTTTTCTCCCAAAGAACACATCAAGAACATGTGGCAGGACTTCAAGCTGTCCCCTCACCATCGCCACCTGACGTCCTCCTCCGTGCACAGCCTGCCGGCGGACTACAAGAGACCGCGGAAGGGGAAAGAAAAGAAGAGGCAGAAAGACGGAGAGCGGGAGCAGTGGAAACACAGGATGACCGTCCCCAAACCTTTCCAGATGATGCTGCGCGAGGCCGACAGGCGAAAGCGCGGCATAAAGACGCGTTCGGAGGTGGAGCAGGAGAACGCAGAGCTCCGCCGGCAGCTGGAGGAGCTGACCGAGTGCCAGAGGAAGTTCCGTGCCAGCCCCGTACCGGCTCACGTTCACCTCCCGCTGTACGGGGAGCTGCAGGAGCGCAACGAAGAACGGCGGCGGAGAAGAGAGCGCGAAGATCTTCGGAGCATCCAGAAGCCGTTCAGCTTCCTGGAGAGGGAGCGTCTGAAGAAGGAGCAGAAACAGCTGCGTCACCCGCAGCCGTCCGACCAGGAGAAACTCAAACCCTTCAAGGCCAAGCCGGTGCCCAAGTCGGTGTACGCCGCCGCATCGGGGGAGCAGATGAAGGAGGAGCAGCTGTACCGCTCCATCAAGATCCAGATGAGAGCTGAGGAGATGCTCCACAGCGCCTCGATGCCTCCCAGCATGCTCGAGCGACGACTCAGCGACCGCAAGAAGAACAGAGACGGCGCCGCTTCAGGGGACGACACCTTCTCGCACAGACCGCATATCAACAAGGAGGTGCCCGACTTCGACGCCAGCTACAGACGCTTCCAGAGACACCTGGAGAAACACAAAGAGGTGAAGCCCACAACAGCGTGCGAACCCTTCGACCTGAGGACGTCACACCTCACCTCGCACCGTGACCGCATCCTGGCCGACATCGAGAAGGAGCAGAGCAGCCCTCGGTTGACGCGCTGGCCGTACGTCAGCCCCGGGCCGACTCGGACGCCAAACTCCAGTCTGTGCTCGTCGCTCTCTGGCAGCCTGGAGATCCTGCCCACCAAAGTCACAGACGCCACCAAAAAGCGCCATGAGGCCGTGAGGTACCGTTTTAGATCTCCGAAGGCTTCCACCGTCGTAGTTGAGATAGAGACCGCCTCAGAACTCAGATGTCCTGTTTAGTTGTGTTTGAAACCCCTACAGGATGATTTTTTTGGAACTCCTTTTCCCAGCATCCCGCAGTGTGCTCACACCCCACGCCCTCTCCAGCTCCGTTTTTACACCCGACTGTTGCACCCAAATCCTCGACTGTCTGCCCCCATCCCGTCCAAACCTTCCCGCGTCCGTGACCAGGTTGTCTCCCCGAGCAGAAAGGTGCTGGAGCAGAGGAAGAAGGCCGAGGAGGAGGAGGAGCGCTGGAGGGAGAGGCAGAAGCTGAGGGAGAAGAAGCTGCAGAGGGTGGTGCTGAAGCGCGCCCAAGCCAACGACCCCCACCTGGCTCTCGCACAGACGCACCAGACCAAACTCAAAGAGTTCAGGTACTTTAAAAACAACACGCCGGCAGCTTCAGCTGAGCCGCAGCTAAACGAAATGATCCCCGATTCTCGTTTTCTGCAGGAAGCAGGAGCTGCAGCGCAGGAGGGAGTACCAGCAGGAGGTCAGAGAGATGCAGCGGAGAGTGAAGGGGCGGCCGCTGCTGCTGGAGCAGGTCGCACAGGTGAACACGGTCCTGAGCCGTCACTCAGACAACACAGAGACGGACATCACCGTGTCCATGTCCCGCGTCACGTCTGCCGTCACACACACATTCAGGCCAGATTTCTGTTTCACCACAAACAGCCTCGGTTCCAAATTTCTGCCTTAATGCAGTCGAACGTTTACACGAAAAAGAACAAAATCAATAAGAATGTTTTATTTTTGGACATTTTAAAAATTATTTTTTATTTATATAATAAGTAAAATATGATTTTTTATATTATTTCATTTTCATTTTCAGCACTTTTGGGGGTCATTTTCTGGTATGTTTTTTTCTTGATTATTTTCAGGATATTTTCTGATTATATATTTAACTTTAACACATATTTCTCACAAATTTTTTTTTTTTTTTCCGTTTACAGACAGATGATTTGTCACAGATGATTTAAAGATTTTTCTCTCTACCAAACTACACCCGGCAACCACATTACTGTGCAGACAGAAGCATCATTACAGCTCTGTCATTATTACATTTCACTGTTTCTTATGATTTCATGTGACACATTTATACATTAATTGATTAAAATTTGACAAGAAAAAGACCTGGAAATTATTTCTTAAAAAGTCTAGAAAACTATGGTCATAACTGTCATGATTATATATTTAAAATTGTGTTTTACCCCTTGCTTATTTTCAGGTCATTTGTAGTCTTTTTTTTTTATTTCTGCTCATGATTCTGTGCAGAGGAGAGCATCATTACTGTCATTATTGCTGAAATGTTGTTGTTGAAATGTTGTTTTAAATTCATGTGACACACACACATACACACACACACACACACACACACACACATCATAAGCGTGGGCATGCATATTATCACAGACTGATGAAATCTAACGATGTAAGAGTATCTGAGTGATATTTTGTAATCTAACAGCTTTGATAAACATGTCATTGTTCACACTGACTCTGAACGTGCTTTAATCACAGAGAAACGCCAAACTGGCAGCGGAGAAGCGCTACGCGGACGCTCTGCACGGATGTGATCTAACTGAGGAGTTTATCAGCAGTAAGGCGGTCAAATCAGGATCTGCACGCAAAACCTCACCGTGCAGCGACAGCAAACAGAGGTGAGTCTGTGCAAACATCTGGGAGAGACTGCAGGGAACGATGTGGTCAATAAAAATACTATATAACTATAACTGTCATGCTTTTATATTTTCAATTATGTTACATAAAACAATTAAAACAAACATTTTTTAATTTTCAGCACTTTTTGGGAGGGTAATTTTCATTTGTTTTTTTTTTTTGCTTGATCATATTCAGGTAATTTTCTTGAAACTTATTAACTTATTTCTAGCTGCATTAATATTATAATATAATGCATGTCAAAATAAAATAAGATCTAAATAGAATACATAGAATGCATCTTCAAATGGATAAAACCCACTTGATAAAACTTGTAAAATTAAGACAAAATAATAAGGTTAAACGTTGTTTGCACAGAATGCAAAACATTATATGAAAAAACAAATAAATAAAATAAAACCCACTGACATTATTATTAAAAATAAGCATAAAAATAGAGTGTATAAAATTAAGTAAAATATAACATCTTAAAGATGTGTAGCAGTACAGAAGTGCAAAGCAGATAAGTTAGTTAAAGTTTTCTTTTAAAAATATTTAGCGAGGTGGCTTCTGACATAAATAAATAAGAGAAGAATCATATTTCAGGCCTTACAGTGTGAATGACTCTCTGTTCTTCTGTTTGTTAGTGACCCAGAGGACCCCGACATGGGATACAAACCTGTTTACTACAGAAAAGTCTTCCTGGATGATGATGACGACGTGGAGTCGGACAGACGGGACGGAGGGAGCAGCGCGGCGTCGCCAAACCACGGCGATGGAGACGACGCCAGCAGCCGCCAGTCAGGGCAGGATTATCATGGAGATGATGCCGATGAGCAATATTCAGATGAAAGTTACCATTACTCAGACGATCATGAGAATTATTCAGACGACAGCGAGAAAGATGCCGACACCGCGCAGCAGGAAGCAGGGGAGTAATGTCATCAAATGTCCAAAAGTCTGACGGAGAAAACGGAGCAAATCAAGGAGAAACACGGGAGAAGACACGTCTTATTCCCTGAAAGATAACATGCTGTATTTTATGTAAATATTATACTCATAAGAATGGAAAATGTGACATCTTTAACCCACAACAACATTGATTTGATCTGAAATTACCTCCTTGATTATTATATTTCGTCACAACATATTAACCCCTTCAAACCTGGAATTGGCTTCATTTCTTTCAAAAACATCAGAAGCAGGCAAAAAAAAACTTAGAAAAATATGACCAAAAAATATCAAGAAAAAAATTACACAAAATTACAGTTTTTTTTAAATTTAAAAAACCAAGACAGAAAATGACCTGAAAAAGTGCTAAAATATAATAATAATTTCTGATAATTATAATAATTATATATATATATATATATTTGTATTTTCCTTGAGTTATTTGAACATTTTCTAATAATTCTCTTGTTTTTCTCTTTTTTTAATAGCTAATTTTAAGGTGATTGTTTTGTCATCTTTTACTTTTTTTGGCAATTTGTGAGACATTTTATGGGAAGTTGCTTATTACCTTTTTTCTGACCTTTTTGAAAGAAATCACACAATTTTTCTCAGTGTTTCAAAGGTTTAAATGCTTGGGAACGGCACAAGAAAACTGATGACCATCCAGGTTTCAAAGAGTTAAACACTCATTTAACACTCAGCTCTAGTTCTCATTTATGTGCGATTTTGGATGCTTTTGAATCACCTGCATCGTTCCGTCAAATGTGAAGCATTGTGGGTCATGATATTTATTTTTTAAAAAATCACATTTCAGCCACCTCCATACTCTGATGTATAAAGTACAGTCCTGTATATCGTAAAGGTCATCTTTGTTCTATTCAGTGCTCCCAGTATACCATGACATTGATGGCACGTCCCAAATCCATACGACATACTGTATTTACTGTCATACTGTTTTAGCAAAAATATCAACATACTTAAAGATTTTATTCTACTGGGAAATAATACAACATGGGATGCCAATCAACCTGCCACTTTTGAATGTCTCAGTTTTATTGGCATCATAGACCTCGTAGAATCAGACCTCTTAAATAAACGTATATTTATTGCCATATGTATACATATTCATTGATTTTAAGTCGTCATAAGTGTCAATGTGACACTGGAAGTCCTGCAATAAAGCCACTTATTCAAAAACAACACTTGTTTTATTTTATAATGAATTTAAGCTGTGCTCATACATTAACTTTTCTACCTTTCCACGATTTAAATGTACTTAAAGAACTTGAAGTAAAAGTATTCATGGCTCGTACAGTTGCTCTGATGCCAAGTGAAGAGAATTACAGCGGTGGAAATATAAAGTATTTAAAATAGAAAGATAAAATATGTGCAATATGCTACAATGTTAACATTAGTATGTGAACAGTCTAAAATATAAAATGTGCAATGTGCTGAGTATGTAAAGCATGTAAAAATGTAGAAAATATGTGCCTTTTGTTTTAATACAATGAATGAACTATTATGTTAAGCTGGTTCAAGTATAAAAATAAGTATAATGTATACATATATAACAGTATGAGTGTGAGTATTTGACAATGCAGAAAAAATAATGTATATAAAGCAATGTTGCTGCTAAACATGAAAAAAAATCATTTTTTGTTTTCATCTAAAAACAGTGGCAGTATGAGAAAAAAGGCATTTAGAAGTGTTGAAATCTAAATATAAATGAATTTTTATAACTATATAATATATATATGATATAATATAGAATATTAATGATTAGGACTGATTTGGTCAACAAAAAATTAACTCAATAAAAGTAGAAAATCATATTAATGTGTAATATTTTTTTAAAGCTTAATTTTGAAAAAAAAAAAACTGGAGCCCAAAACCTCCCCAACTTCCCAAAGTATGATAAAAATAAAACAGATAAATGAAATAAATAAAACATAAACAATAGACAAACTCTTGGAATAATAATATTAGTAATGTACAGAAAGTGGAAAAAAGGAAAATTAGATAGGAATGTGGATGACTTAAAATTGCAGTGTTCATGTGCATATTCCTAAAATAAAAAGTAGATAAAGTGCATTTTCAATATTTTTTATATTTGAGTACTTGCATTAAACTTTTATTGAGTACTCCCAGAAAAAAAACATCAGAATAAGAAAAAGAAAAACATTTTTTTAATCATTTTATAATATTTTTATAGCATACGAGTTAATGTGATATTAAAGCGGGCACTCGTGGTTTCAAGTACTTGATCAAAAGTATTTATTTACATTTAATCAATGAATATAAGTTATGTATTATTGCTTTGGCCCTGTGTTGTTTTCAGAGGTCACTCAGGGGGAGGGACGCTGCGCTTGATTGACAGCTCCACTCTCCTATGACGCCGCGTGACGACTGCACCGTCACAGCCAATCAGATGCCGAGTGGGCGGATACATAGTCCAAATTTTACGCGGCGCGCGACGGGCCGAAACACCGAGAATGAATATCCCGGTCTCAACCGGTTTCAACCGGTCCGTGGTTGGAAGCATGAGCTTAGAGGAAGAGCACACCAGCACGCAGTAAAACATCTCTGCTGTCCAACAGTGTGCGAACAGAGCCAGAAATAAAAATCAGACTGTTTTTACTTCGTGATTATGACCCGGAATATACCGCTCTAATCTGGGACTCCGTGAAGCCGTTAGCTTAGCTTAGCAGACTCGAATCAGCATTGACTTTTCCATTAGCACGCTAAGTTGCTATTAGCCTTGGTGGGAGTCGGCTGTGACCACTAGTAGCTAAAGGAAAGATATGTTTCAGGCTGGCTGGAGACGAAACAAAAGGCCGCGGTAAACTGTGGGAAGCTTTTAAAAACATCGCCAAGAGTCGATAAGTGTGTAAGGTAACGGCTAACGTTAGCTTTGAAATTAGCATTGTTGGTGTCATCCGGGGAAAGCTAACGTTAGCTTCCGGGGCTATCGAAGGTTAGCATTAGTGTAAACGCGTGCCATGAGATAACGTTACTTGGTTTCTTTTTGAGAGGATTCACATTCACGTCTTCAACTAACATCGGTCAAACAAGACCTGTTTTTCGAGGAGCGGACGGGACACACCAGGTAAGTTAAGCCCGATCGACAGTAACTTACCCAGCTTGTGCTAACGTTAGCATCCGTCAGTTTTTAAAAAAGTAGTGTGGTGTTTTTGTCTGGGGCTTAACCGGCGGTTACACGAGCCAAACGTGACACAACGCACCGTGCGCAGGTGGTTTGGTGTCTTCGCCGTCTGTTTGCACGCTTTTTAATTCGGTAGTTGTAAATCGGGTCTGTGAGTGGGGTTGTGGTGAATGCGGATCAGCACGTACAGTTAGCCAGGTGGGGGTGTTGTTTCGTCTTTATGGTTTGTGTCAGCGGGTGTCATCACTGGACCACGAGGAGGGCTGACTGCTCCTGACACATTTTGGCAGGACAAGAATAACTTGTTTCTCACTTTAACGTCACAAAGCGTGAAAGAAACACTTTACGACGAACACAATACGTATATTTGTTATGATATTTTAGGCACAAAACGTTACATCTTATTTTGAAACAGTTACATTGTACATATCTGGTATGATCTAATTTGTCTTTCTTTGTCTTGAGAGTTGAAGTAGTAATTTTATTCATATTTTTATGCACCAAAAATCCGAAGCAAATTCCTTGTGGCAATTAGTCCGTTTCTGACTGCTCCCTTTTGTTTAGGATCACATTTCCAAAATATTATTACGTTTTTAAAAAACGAGTGGTCAAAAAATTATTGAGATCTTTTACTCAGGTAAAAGTAGTAATATGACAGTATAAAAATACTCCATACAAGTTAAAGTCATGCTTTCAAGATCATACTCAAGTTTAAGTAAAGACAATTTATCATCAACATGTGTTATTATTCATGCGTTTACGTAAGAAGCGTTTTTACGTTGTCAACTAAGGGCTAATTGTAACTTCATAAAATTGAAGAGTTAAAGGAAATCAAAGTCAATTCCTTGTAAGTGAAAACCGTCTTGGTTATATATCCTTTTTCTGATTCTCTGTCCAAAATCACCTCTCTGTTTTGTCTCACCTCTCCTTAATATTAACACATCGATAAAAATGCAATGGTGGAAGAAGTATAGAGAGCTTTTGCCAGTAAAAATAGTGATATGATTGTATAGAAATACTCCAATAAAGTTAAAAGTCCTACATTCAGAATCATACTGAAGTAAAGAAGTAATATCAAATTGTATTTAAAGTATCAAAAGTACTCCCTGTGCAAAATGCCAGTACAACAGAATACAATTACACATAAAAGTCCTGAAAACAAATGTTACTAAAGTAAAGGTAAAGGAGTATTATCATCAGCATGCATTTTTAGTATCAAAAGTAAAATTACTAATTGTTCAAAATTACCCAACTTAGTGTTTTATAATGTAAATATTATTATTGATGCATTAATCCAAGAAACTTTCTTATGTTGTCAGTGTAGGACCGATTGTACCTACTTAGTATACCGATTTGTAGTTTAATTTATAAGAATGCGAAATATTTATTTTAACTGCTCATATATTGCAATTTGAATTGAAAAGTAATGAAAGTTGTCAGGTGAATGTACTGGAGTAAAAAGTGAAACATTTCCCTCTGTGATGTTGTTGTGTGAAGTACAAAGTAGCAGAAAATGGAAATACTCAAGTGAAGAACAAATACCTCAATACCTTAATCTGTAGTTAAGTATAGTACTTGACTAAATGTACCATAAAAATAGAAAGGAATGTACTTTGTTACATTCCAGTGTCCCTATTTTGTAATACAGTATTTCAGATATCAATAAGATCTGTAGTTTTTAGTTATTTCTTGTCACATGCACAAAAATTACAGAGAATGAGTCAATTGGCAAGAAATCTTGGACCTCAGGCTCCTTCCAACAGTGCATTAAATATGTGTAAAACACAAATACACACATGAAAACATGTAAGACATAAACAAGTGCTGAGGTTAAAATATAGTGATAACATTTAAGAAATAAAATGCAGTAATATGTATTTGTATTATACAGGTGTGCAGTGACTGCAAAATAAATGAACTGTAAAATAAACAGGAATATATGAGAAGTAATACGGTTGTAAACAATAAGTGAAAGAGTGTGAGGGTGAAAAGTGAAGTGACGATATACAGTATATATAAAGGTAAAAGTAATGTACGTAATACTCAGGAGTTCTAGATTTTAACACACTTGCTGTAATCTCTACCTGTAGATGTGTGTATTACTTGTGATTTTAGTTATACTTTTGTTATTTTCACTAGTTGCTGCTGCGGTGATTGAAGCGTAAATTATTTGTCCTCTCCTCAGAAGCTCTATGCCAGCAGAAATGACGATGTTGGCGGATCACCCAGCCAGACAGCTGCTGGACTTCAGTCAGAAACTGGACATCAACCTGTTGGACAATGTTGTCAACTCCATGTACCACGACATCGGATCCCAGGTGAGGACCATTTTCTCTGTTACCACTGTGACATTTGATTATCAACAAGCCCCTCGTGGGTTAATGTATATTCATGGACCATGTACTCTTCAGTAGTACGTAGTAGCTGCAAACTATTTCTGGTGAAACATTACAGTATGTAACGTCCCCCAAGAGATTAGCACGTGCAACCTCAGATACAATACAGGTTTAAAAGCTAACTTAGGTTACGGAGGCACTTCAGCTATAAGGTTGAAGGGAAAAGTGGCCTGTACGTGAGCCAGCAAGTTATTGTTAACCCATTGATACCTGGATTGACATCCGTTTTGTTGTGCGTTTTGAAGGGAGCATTGATGAGTCTGGGGAGCACTGAGCATGAGTTGTGTGACAGTTTGTAATGTTTTGATGTTTTTTTATGTTGAAAAAAAGTTGTCAGGGACTTCGATTCATCAAGACTTAACTCTGGATTGGGATGCTGCATTCACTGTGGATGCATGTGAGAATAAATACATTTTGTAAATGATCATTTTGCGGGTGAAGTATTCCTGTAACTATACAGCTATTAGGGTGAGATAAAATACTCAGATTCACAAAGCTTTATTTATCCCAAGTGTGCCATTGAGTTTGACAGCCTTCCAGGTTTGCATAAGAGATTTGTTGCATGAAGCGTTAAACTTTTGTTACACTTTGGCCTGTCATTTCATTCATGTGACAGCAGCATTTTGGGGGCCTGAAAATGCCAACTTTTGAAACCGGGTTCCAGAGTGTAATCTTTTAAAAAACGGCTCCTCTTCTAAGGCTGTGCACTGCCAGTGCACGGATCCTTTGAGAACGGCGACATCACGGCTGTATGTCGAGCGTGCACATTATGTTTCAGACGAATAGCCATGCACGAGTAGGAGGACACCAATACAACAACAGCGGACTGCTGAGCTGTGTTTGTGCTGCTGACTTTAGTGAGGTTTTTATCGCTCCTCCAGCAAAGTGCAGATTTGTGGCATCACTACTGTGATCAGCATGTGTTTGTTTCTACTCACCGCTCTGCAGAAGAATGCTTTTATCTGCAGGCGTGTGGTGTTCCTCTGTAATGGGTCATTACAAAGTTACACCACTAACTACCAGGCTGGCATCCATACCAGCACGTTTTTGGTTGATTTTGGGGCTCTGTGTATACAAGGATCATTTTCACAATATTATCATATGAATACAGTTTTTTTTAACACAAAGGAAAGACTTTTCTGTTTGTAGTTTGGCAATTCTCCTTTAAACATGGCCTAAGTGAACATATTTAAATAAGCAAAAAAAAAACATACTCAGAGCAGCACTTGAATGTCAACATGTCAGTGGCAGCAGATCAGTATGTGGGTCTCAGGACAATAGTAGTGAGCACACTCTCATCCACAGTCGCCACATAGAGGTTTTAACAAGGAGCCTGGTGATAAACAACAACAACAACAAAATGAAAGGCACAAACCTAATCAGTGCCTTCAGTGTTTAGCAGGCTGATAGCAGAAGGAATTTAACATCATGAGTAGCAGTTTATTTTCCTCAGAGGTGAATGATAGCACCGGTTTAAGGGCATTAAGACACATTCATTGGACAGAATATGGTTATGGTATGGTTGCCTAAATATGATGTGTAAACCTAAATGAAATATACCTTCAATGGATCAATAAAACCTTAAGGTTCATGCTTTCTGTGTCGCTCTTTTGTAGCAACGAGTGGCCCAGGAGGTTCTCACCAACCTGAAGGACCACCCAGACGCCTGGACGAGGGTCGACACCATCCTGGAGTTCTCTCAGAACATGAAAACTAAAGTAGGTACCTGACGCCTGCTGAGTGTACAGCAGAGAAAAGCTGTGAGCTCACAGCGGCTGCTGGCTGACGGTCTGTCAGAGAGAGGCCGGTGTAATAATGTGAGCAGATGTTAATCAGTTTATCCACATCAGGCCGCGGCTTTCAGGGCAGTGCGGGTTGAGCATTAACTCTGATTCAGCTCCACTGTACTTATTGGATTTTCTCCAGCAAACGGAAGCTTACTGTGATAAAATCTGTGGTTATCTGTGATATTATTTCTATTTTTGCTGCATGTGTTCAGTGTGAGATGTGTTGTTTTAAAGATATTATCATCGGGGGTCAGTGCGGTCAAGTTATTAATTTTCAGCTGAAGTTTTTCAGTTTCTTTTGGTGTCGCTGTTGCCTTTATTTGCTAATGGGTTTTTCAACCAGCTTTGTTTAAAAAAAATGTGGGTAGCATAGCATGTGTAAACAAACCGTGGTAGACTTCCCTCCATCTAACCAGTGTCTAGATATCCCTCCTCTCCTCCTCCTACCTCTCCTCTCAGCAAAACTCTGCTGGGTGACGCAAATTGATGCAAAACACGTCATCCAGCATAGTATCACTGGCTCTTGCGTTATTGCTTTTGGTTTTGCCTGCCTCCCGTGCTGCCGTCGTGGACATAGAGAGTATAGAAGAGATCAAGAGACAGACCTGCCTTTCTGCGAATCAAACTTGGAACAAAACCTCATCAAACTGGAAAACAAGGCAGTGATGATAAATTAAGATCATGTTACTGTACTGCCTATTTCTCTCCTAAAATGTTTTTAGAAACACATTTTTGTGTTTTCAGTGCTGTGTTTAGATGTAATAGTTTGTGAACAAGAATTGTGAGGCCATACCATTTCCTGCAGAGTGAAAACAAACTCAGAAAAAAGTGAAATCAAACAGTAAAACTAAGCAGCTCTGATCATGTATAATCTAGGGATGTACGAGTGCGGGGGCGTTGTGGTTGTTGCAGGGTTTCTACCTCTTGAGCAAAAGCGTCCTTTTTCTTTGTTTTCTCTTTTTTTGGTGCTACTTTCAACTACACAGACAGCCCAGTTTAATTGAAGTGAAATACTTCTTTCAGTTATGGTGGCTGTCAGTGCTTGTGCTGAGTATCCCTTTTAGTACCACAGTTACTGCTGCCATTTGTGTTAAATACTCAAAATAGGACAGCGTACAGATTCAGCAGCTTGATAGAGGGTTGATACGCATTGTGTTGTAACAGGAGATGTTACATCTGTTTTCAAACAGAGCTTTCGTTTCTAGTAATCTTATTTTACATTTTTGTGTGACAATGGCTTAGGGGGCAGAAATAAGACCAATAATGTGTTTGTTAAACATGCTCACACATGCTCTACAGTGGTCCATGCCCACAGTCTGTAGGTCAAATGTTCATACACAACATCATCAAGATGACACTCCAAATACTACACATTTCTTAGCCCTAGTTTGTTGTTGATTAGATGCAGTTGTAAAGAATATGTCTCTAATTTCTCACTTTTTCCCCTCAGTATTATGCCCTGCAGATTCTGGAGACAGTCATCAAAACACGCTGGAAGATTCTCCCCAGAAATCAGTGTGAAGGTCAGTTTAATGACATTAAATACACAGAATATGAAGATTTTTTTCCGTTTCTGAGACGTTTTGCTTGTCAGGTAAATGCTATTTTAAATTTCCATTAAAAGTCTCTTGAATATTTTTTTAGGCATCAAGAAGTATGTTGTTGGGTTGATCATCAAGACTTCTTCTGATCCTACAAATATGGAGGTGAAGTTTCATTAATGTACGATGCAGTTGTGTGATTTAAATGTTCTGCTCAGTACTGATGTCACTGTTTTGGTGTTCCTTTGCAGAAAGAGGGAGTGTACATTTCAAAACTCAACATGATCCTCGTACAGGTAAACAAGCGTTACATTTTTTGACACAGTGACTGACGTGATGTGATGAGGCTGGCGACACAGAGCTCTTCTTGTCTGCACCGGTTTAGATCCTGAAGCAGGAATGGCCCAAACACTGGCCCACCTTCATCAGCGACATCGTGGGCGCCAGTCGGACCAGCGAGAGCCTCTGTCAGAACAACATGATCATCCTCAAACTGCTCAGCGAGGAGGTCTTTGACTTCTCCAGCGGCCAGATGACCCAAGTGAAGGCTAAGCACCTCAAAGACAGGTAACTGTGATGACATATAATGTACTGGGACTCATGTGAAGTGAAGAGCTGTTAGTGCTGTTTAGTAAAGGTTGTTTGTTTGTCTTGTTTCATGATGTGAATGTAAGAACTCGAATACTGAAAAGGGGCTGGGTGATATGGCTTTTAAATAATAATGTAGTACTTTAGGGCTATATCACGATACACGGTATATTTCTCCATATTTTTAGATGTCCTTTAAACTTATGTTAACTACTAAAATACAAAAAAATATTGGATGAATGCAGTTACAATGTAGTTAAATAAAGTAGCTACTGTCATATAATTAAGCTGAATACACTACCGTTATAATAACACTTAAAAAGGAAGTTTAATAAAATACTTTTAGAATTACATTTTTAAAGTATTGTTATAATTAAATAAATCAAAGTGGGACCCATGGTGCTTTTATTTTGAAGGACCTTGCTCTTGTAGTTGAAATAGCTTACTATACAGTAAATGTGTTCATGCATTGTAAACCTGATTAGACAGAGCTTGTTTTGCAGATTACGAAATGGGACGTGCACCACACTGCCAAATTGTTTGTGTGTTTGTATGTTGAAGCCTGCTGTGATAAGACGAAATGCTTTTCGCAGCAAATCACCTGTCTTTTGGATATGGCTATTAAAGGCTGGTCCAAGAGCCTGTCCTGGATGATGGTCTGTTCAAGGGTTATTTTAGGATGATTTAGGGACAGTTTGACACTCTGCTGTCAGTCTTTTGGCTCTATTATGGCTGAAAACCCCATTAAAAGTAGTTGTGGTTACATTTTGTTCAGATTTGTCTTGCAAGGTTAAAATTGACTATAGCAATAGCAAAAAATTATGTACACTACCACATGTTGTCTGTTTAAGGCAGCAAATTCAGGGTTAAAATCTGTCGTGATCCACAGTGTCAGCCCGGTTTCAGACGTGACCCTCCTGTCACTGATGATCCTCCTCTTTGTCTTTCAGCATGTGCAATGAGTTCTCCCAAATTTTCCAGCTGTGCCAGTTTGTGATGGTAAGACGAGTTCGACTCCAGACCAGTTTTCAGCCTCTGATGTTTTGCCTAAATATCACAACATATTCTCATGTGCTTTTCTTTTTCTGTGTAGGAAAACTCCCAGAATGCTCCGCTGGTCCACGCCACGCTGGAGACTCTCCTGCGCTTCCTGAACTGGATTCCTTTAGGTTACATCTTCGAGACCAAGCTCATCAGCACTCTGGTGTACAAGGTAAACCAGCTCATATTCAGCCTGTAACTGTAAACTTTCAGAGATGCATGTGAGTAGTTGGCTGAATCAGACCGAGTGAGTGTTTGTGTCAGTTGCTGCTCTGCTGCTCTGACAGATGAGTGACACACTGTTCAAACATGAAATGATAAAACTCATTTTTATGATTTGTAAGATTTTTTTTTCTTGGAAATGCACCAAATATTTAAAAGTAGAGATCTAAACTCTTTAGATTAAGGGTAATTAGTTCTAAGTGACACTAAAATTCTGCTTTGGTGGTTAACGAAACAAACTGTTGCTTTATGGCGTGATTGTTTCAGAGAAAGTGTTTTCTTTATGTGTTTTGTTTGTGTGAGAATGTCCTCTGACAAAGGCGCTCCTGCAGCACTTCATCCTGCAGGAGCGTAAGAAAGAGAGGAACAGTGCTGTTGAATGTTCGCCTTTTGTTAACATCAGGTTGCCTCGGCAACTTGGCCAGGGAGCATTCACACAAACACACACACACACACACACACACACACACACACACACACATATATATTACTGTGCATGTCTGTAAACACTGGAGGAGTGTTTTTAAGAACACTGATGTACTTAAAGTACAGCATAAATTTAGTTTAGAGCTGAAACAATTAGTCTCTTATTATTTATAGATTCTCTTTGTTGATTTTTTTTGCCAAAAGTTTGGTTATTCATTAAATATTTAAGTCATTTATTAAGCTTTGAACATTCTTATTTTTTTCCAAAATTAATTGAAAATTAATATTCATCACAATCTGGCTCTCCACAATTAAACAAATGTGATTGACTGCGACGTTGATTTTCTAAAAATGTGTGCTTCGCTCATAGAAAACTCGTTATATAGAAAACTTTTTAATTCTTTATTTTTCTGGACAGCATTTTATGGTACAGAACTTTAATTAAGACAGACAATTCAATTTCCCCAGGTGGTCAGATTTTCTTTTGTTTTTCTATTAACTTTGGAAGAGATCACGTGTACATATAAAAGCTCTGTAAGATATTTCAGGTCATTTATCCAATACCGCCACAAAATCTGAAATCCAGCGCCTTTTAAGCTAACAGCCAGCCAGCAGGGGGCGATCGAGCTGTTTAGCTTCACTTTTGGGGCGCCGTCATGCAGCTGCATGTGCACCCTGCAGGGGCAGCCTGGGAGAACTTTTCGTGAATGTAGCGTCTACAGTCTGGAGTAGAAGAGTAATAACACAACAGACGTGCAAAACGAAAATCAGATGTTTGGACCGAAGAGGTAGTCCTCAATTTGCATCATCGTCTGTGTTCGTAAGTGTTTCGGATTTAGTACAAGTGATGTTTCAGAAGATGAAATCAGCAAAAAGTGCAGGAGACTTGTGTCTGTGCTGCAAAGCAACACGAAAACTAGCTAATAAAACACCAAACTCTGCATTACGATGAATGCTCGAGGGCGGATAAAAAAATGAAACTTATCTTTATTTACTTCCCTAGTTTTGTCTGCTGTTGTTTTCACATGATGTGCCTGTTAACAAATTAATCCTGACCCACTGTGAGCCGCTGTCAGTTCTGTTATCAGCCTAGAGTCAGGGGCTGAAAGTGAATCCTAAAACTCCTGTTTTTCATGAGAAAATGAGCACTGACTGACGGCACAGACGGGACAGTGAATCCTGCACTTCAACACTGACCCGACTTGTTTTAATCGTGTTTTTCAGTTCTTGAACGTGCCCATGTTCCGCAACGTGACGCTGAAATGTTTGACGGAGATCGCCGGAGTGAGCGTCAACCAGTACGAGGAGCAGTTTGTCAACTTGTTTACCCTCACCATGTGCCAGCTCAAACAGGTACACACACACACACACACACACAATCATTATGAGTGGTGCTTAAGTTAATTGCACTCAGTCTGATCACACACAAGCACACTTAGATGTGCCCACTCTGTTATTAAACAGACAAAAACACACTTTGTACAGACCTCCTTCTCTTTCTCTTTCTCTCTTTCTCTCTCTCACACACACACACACACACACAGTACATAAAGTTTGTAGGCAGCACAAACTCTCAGACTTGAGTTGGGCACACACACAAACACACACACACACACACTCTATTGTGAGGCAGGGTGAGCAGTTTTCCATTTGTTCACTGTAATTATTAACACAAATAACACATCTGTGGGCAGAGTGAATGTGTTATTTCAGGGAGAGCTGCATGGAGAAATTCCCAAACTAAAAAGCATTTAGTGGAACTCGGAGTATAGCTCGTTAGTATTTTGTCTGTTTGTCTGTGTTTGGTCAGAGAATCATATATTCACGGAGGAGTTTTGGTCCCATCGACCTTCATCAGGCAGCAGAGCGAAAGTTACACACTTGAGCTCACCTTATATATATAAATAAACATAATAACAATAAACTTTATAATAATATTATTATTATTATTCAGGTGACACACACACACACACACACACACACACAGAGCGTCGTGTAGACACACACACACACACACACAGGTGTGGTTGCTCACACACACCTTCAGGGAATATGCTTTTACAGATTGCTGGAGGCTAAAAGATTACAAGAATAACAAAGAAATACTTTGAGAGTCTTATATTAACTAATGGTTTTCCAAATATAACAAAGTACTTTTTACAAGACTGCACACAGATATCATTTAATACCCATGTTAGTTTGATCAGGCTGACTAATTCATGCTTGAGCAAGTAAACAAACATAATTATCACTTTTTAATACAGGAGTGTCCTTCAGGAGGAAGTGAGAAAGAAAGAGGAGGTACAAGAGAAGACGAAACAAAAGAGACAATGTGCATAAATAAAAAATATAAGTGAAATATTCACAAAAAGACAAAGAAAACAAGAGAAAAAAAGAAAACTATCTAGTATTTTTAAAAAAATTTTTTGTAACTCGGCAGGATTTTCTTGGTTTTCATCCCATTAATCTGATCTGAAACCTCTCCATTTTATGTGTTACAAGGTAGATTTATTAGTCATTTCTTTCTAAACTATGTTTAGAAAAAAAATAAAAAATGAGTCCCCAAATCCTGCTACATCTTTTGGTGTTGAAAGAGGGTTCAGGAGTCCCACAGCCTGGGCAAAGAAGCTGTTTCGTAGTCTGGTGGTACGGCAGCGGATACTTCTGTATCTTTTATCAGTTATTTGAATTTCTTGGTTAAAATGGTTGATATCTTGAGTGAGAAAGCTCATGCATGACTTTGCAAACTTTGACATAAAAAATCACAATCTTGGGTTCACTTTTAAGCCTTTTCCAAAGCCCTTAACACCATCTAATGGTTTCCCTCATCAGATGTTTGTGTGGTTGCTTTGTAAGTTTTCGATCTAGTCTGAGATGAGATGGTTATCCTGGGTGGTCTCATGACTCAGTGCTTTAAGACTAAGCTTATTTACAGTAAACGTCCTCAAACAAAACACACTGCAGATGCAATTATGGTGTAAAAAATGAGATGAAATGAAGTCAGAATAAATAAAAGTGAGTTTTTGTAATGTTGTGTTTCTTCAGATGCTGCCTTTGAACACTAACATCAGAGTAGCCTACGCCAACGGGAAGGACGACGAGCAGAACTTCATCCAGAACCTCAGTCTGTTCCTCTGCACCTTCCTCAAAGAACACGGCCAACTCATCGAGAAGAGACCCAACCTGAGAGAGACGCTCATGGAGGTACGAGAACGAGACGTTACATACCTCATTACTGAAAGAACAGTTTTCACCGCTCAGTTTGGTGCGATCAAGTAAACAAACCTACAACTCTCAGCCGGTGGCTTTTAGTCATCTCCGCCTCTGCTTCAGTGCTGTTGGAAAAACACCTCCCCCGATTACTTGTCCTGTCTCTCTTCTGTCTTTCCATCCTGTTTTGTCCTGATTACAGCCCCATACATTTGGGAGCGATTACAGAGGGAAAGGCCTCTTTTCCTGTGGCTGTCCACTTGTATAAGTACTTACTCTGAGATAATTGTTTCAGTAGGAGACGTTGAGAGCAGAGAAGGAGAAGGCAGAAAGAAGCAAAACACAAAGCCCTTTTCCACTGCACAAACACCCTCTAAAACCCACCAGCACCTGGCTTTTTAATGCAAGGTTAAAATCGGTGTTCACACATATGAATCTGCAGTAGTGAACAGGTATTTATCAGCTCTGGCTCTGATCAGCATTGATGGAAACAGAGCACCCAGGAGAACGTGCTCATTTTTAGCTTTTCACCTGCAAGATGCAACGATGCACTGACATAAAATACCGCCTGTGTCCGCCTAAGCAGCGCTTAAACATCGATCCAAATTAGTTTGCACTGAGTTTGAAAGGGAGACCGAAAAAGTAAGAGATCTGAAAAAAAATTAAACAAAGATGTAACCACCGTAACATTTTCCCTTTCATCCATGCTGCTTTCTACTGTTTTGCAGCTAGTTGTGAAGTCAAATATGACACAAGAGTAAAAAAAAACTGCTGCAGAGCCGTGTACACTGGCAACGGGAAAGGAGTATATAGACTATTTTGGCGGGTTTTCCAGTGTTCAAAAAAACCTGCATACGGGTGGTACTTTTGGTGGAAAAGGGGTGCAAGTGATCTAATAATTTTAAATGTAGCTTCAAAGCAAAAATACATGCATAAAGACAATACAGATGTACACAGAGACTCACGTGTTCAGCGTTAAATAGAAGAGAGATTTTTGAGATCAGCTTTATTGGTCAAGTATGTGTTCAGTGAATGAATGCTGGGGGCTGGTTACCGAAGCTGCCATCATATACGTCACCTCCCAACAGATCAGCCAGTATAAAAACTCCATAGCAGTATTTTCATTGGTTTATTACTGAAAAAAGTGGTTTGGGGGTTTGATTACTCCCCAAAAAACAAAGCCAAGCATCTCTCTGAGATAAAAGTAGTTCAGATTAACACAGAGTTCGTCATTTATATGTTTAACTCAGAAATTTAGCAATGTTTTGCATTAGTGTGAAAGTTCCTTCATCACATCAAACCAGGAAAAACAACAATCAAGTGATTTTAACTTTATTTTATTCCTCTTTGTAAGAAGAAATAAATCGCTTGTACTCTCAGAATATACCTCACCTCTTTTTGTCCCGCCCTCAGGCTCTGCACTACATGCTGCTGGTGTCGGAGGTGGAGGAGACGGAGATCTTTAAGATTTGTCTGGAGTACTGGAACCATCTGGCAGCAGAGCTCTACAGGGAGAGTCCTTTCTCCACCTCCAGCACGCCGCTGCTGTCCGACGTCCCGCCGCGCAGACACCTTTACCTTCCTGTGCTATCCCAGGTCGGTCCCTCGCCCAACACACACTCAGACGATTTTTTATAAAAATAATGTGATTGTGATTTCATTAAATTGCTTATTTTGTCAAAACACTATCACATAAGACAAAAAAACTTTAATTTTAGCAGTGGAAAGCAGAGAATATTCTGTCTAAATTAAACACTTATTGATTAATAATTTCAGTTTTAAATATAAACTTAGATTATAGGAGTTAGAATTTAACACACTTGTGACAAACTTTGTTCGCAAAATATGAAACTGAACATCAGATGATTTTTTAAAAATTATTATCAATCTATCTTTGTCAGCAAAATTCATTTAGTGCATGCAAACATTTAAAAATATTTGTGGAGGAAGAGCAGCTCAGTACCTACCTCCTCCTGTCCAGTAACACTGCACTTAAACACACTTTAAATAAGGAAACTGGGCTCGATTGCAGACTCTCACACCAAACCTAATCCCTCCTCGTCCTTTTGTAGGTGCGTCTGCTGATGGTGAGCCGCATGGCCAAACCCGAGGAGGTGCTGGTGGTGGAGAACGATCAGGGCGAGGTGGTCAGAGAGTTCATGAAGGACACAGACGCCATCAACCTTTACAAGAACATGAGGGAGACTCTCGGTAAGTTAACGCACCTCTGTGGTGACGAATAAGTGCTTCCATTTCAGACACACAAACGAAAAAATGCCAATTCTTTTTCTCAGTGTGAAGTTTTAAGATTGTGACTTTTACCCTCAGGTAGTGTAGATTTATTTTTTCGACAGCCTGCTCAGACAGTTAACCATTTTTCAACTCCTGGTGACAAGAAAAAACAAAGCTAAACGAGCAGCACTCAGCACAGAATAGACACGCAACACTTCATCAGGCTGCTGACATTTGCAGCATAGTGTAAATACTCTGCACTCCCACCGCAAAGAATTTACAAAATATACTAGCCTCGGGGGAAAAACATTTTTCTTTTCAACAAGTCATGATGGAGATCTTGCTGCAGCCGCAGCCATTTTTAATGTGGTGGTGTTGTTCTTTTGTGCTTGTAGATGTTTTTCTTCCTTTGGCATTTAACAACAGACTAGAGCAGCAGTTGTATATACTGCCCTGTCAAGTCCAGAAGAATTGCATTAACGCTACCGATGTTCCTGGAGAAAAAAACGAGTACCGACACTTTTTCAGAATTATGACATCAACTTGGTACCGAAGTGTTGGTTCTTTTGACACCATCACAGAAAAAGTAACCTGACATGAGCAGTCGCTGAGTTTTTGCATGTGAAAGTACACCCTATGTCTTTGTCTCTCTTTGTCTGCAGTGTATCTGACCCATCTGGACTACGCTGACACTGAACGCATCATGACAGAGAAGCTTCACAACCAGGTGAACGGCACCGAGTGGTCGTGGAGGAACCTGAACATGCTCTGCTGGGCCATCGGCTCCATCAGCGGAGCGATGCACGAGGAGGACGAGAAGAGGTTCCTGGTCACCGTCATTAAGGTAGGACACACACACAGTATACAGTATTGTATTATAACGGCATTAAGCAGCATCTCTCCACGAGGAGAAATTATTTACCCAAACATTACTCAGACTGTGTGATGGATTTATTTCCATCAGTTCTAATTACTTTGCCTATAGTCAGAGCTGGGCGATATGGAAAAAGGTCTTATCATATATTTATATTTTTTTTCATATCAGTCGATATCGATATATATCACGATATACATCAAATCACAATTTCTGTCAAGTGTAATAAACAAATGATTTATTATTATTTATTAAACTTTCCAGCATTATATTTAAAATTAAAAGCTCCATCTTAAACAAACTGTCTGTCTCACTGCGCTGCTGTCGGACCATCAGCTGTTTGATCCGCGAAGATGAAATGCTGTGGCTGTCAAACACTCAGCTGTTCTACAGTCAAAGTCATTCACTTTTTTGCACGATTGTTCAACACTTCTGCCCTCACTGTGTTTTAGCGTGTGATTTATTTTTCGATTAACTGCCCAGTAGTTCTCCTTAAAAACATTGTTCTCATTATTATATTTTATTACAACTTTCCCACGGGTCCAGATAAGATGAAGTTTTGGTCTGGATCCGGACTAAATTACTTTGTTTAAACAGCAGCTCTGATGTGTGTGTTGAGCTGTGATCAACGTTAACAGGTTCTGTGTGTTTTGTACTCAGGACTTGCTCGGCCTGTGTGAGCAGAAAAGAGGGAAGGACAACAAGGCCATCATAGCGTCCAACATCATGTACATCGTGGGCCAGTATCCTCGCTTCCTCCGAGCCCACTGGAAGTTCCTCAAGACCGTCGTCAACAAGCTGTTTGAGTTCATGCACGGTGAGAAATCCCTCACACGGATCAGACACAATACATTTGCTTCAGTCTTTCTTTCTTTTCTGCTGAAAACGTTTATTTTGGAGGAAGGTGGGTCAGTGATTTTGTGACGGTGGGAACAATCGCATTTGTATTGGTTAAAGCTGACATTGTTAATTTCACGTGTCAGTAGAAAACAGCATGGAGGCCAATAAAAATGTTATGGCGGTTACTTTTATGTGGATATTTTACATTAATATTACATTTTATATTTCTCTTATTTATTCAGTTTCTCTTTCAAACTGATGCTGACTAAATTTCGGATGATGTGCGAGTGATGCTTGGATGGAGGGTGTTGTGGCAGTATTTCATTCCATCACGCTGTGCGATGGTGCGTTCACGCATGTCGTATTTTCACCACAATCAGAGCCGATTGGAGCTTGAGCCTGTGAATTCTGTGACTCCTGCGCAGTCATTTGTTCAGGAATGAATGCTGATAGTAACCTTTCCCACTAAAGACAAAAGCCAGATGTTAGTGGGTGTTGTGTTGGTTTTTCGTCCAATGGGAAAAGGACTTTAGGGACAGTTTTAATTAAGACTGTAAGTCTGACTGGAGTCTGAGATCTTTTTAATGTCATAAAATCGTCATTAGAATGGAAAAAAATCTACAAAAGTTCGGCATTGCAAACACACCAATTTGCATTCCTGTTTTTTTATTTTTATTTTGATGCAGCGTGATTTTCTCTAAACTGTTAAATACGTCCAAATGTTTTCATTCTCAGACCTAAATCTGGTTACTCTCTGTGGTGTTTAGAAGAATCCCAACACAGACCTGGAGATTTAGAGTTGGTATAAGTGCGACTGTTACTTATATTGTGATTTACGCTTATCATGATTTTGTGTTTTACCTCCTCCGTTGTCTCACAGAGACCCACGACGGCGTGCAGGACATGGCGTGTGACACCTTCATCAAGATCGCCCAGAAGTGCCGGCGTCATTTTGTCCAGGTCCAGGTGGGCGAGGTGATGCCTTTCATCGACGAGATCCTCAACAACATCAACACCATCATCTGTGACCTGCAGCCGCAGCAGGTCAGTCCTGTGTCTTTTTGTGTGCCTTTTTTTTGTCTTCTATTACATTTTGCAATAAAATGTTACTTTGATATATGATTGATGGTCTGAGTCGGATAAACCCTGGTCTCTGCAGGTCCACACGTTTTACGAGGCCGTTGGCTACATGATCGGAGCTCAGACAGACCAGGCGGTTCAGGAGCTTCTCATAGAGAAGTACATGCTGCTGCCCAACCAGGTGTGGGACAGCATCATCCAGCAGGCCACCAAGGTGAGGACAGCAGGACGACTGACCGATAATAATCCACTCGTGTCTCCTGAATGCCCTCAGATGCTCTCATTCGATGTTTAAAATTGTGTTATATTGTGGACTCTCTGCTGCAGAACGTGGACATCCTGAAGGACGCGGAGACGGTGCGTCAGCTGGGCAGCATCCTAAAGACAAACGTCAGAGCCTGTAAAGCTGTCGGTCATCCCTTCGTTGTCCAGCTGGGACGAATTTACTTGGACATGCTCAACGTCTACAAGTGTTTGAGTGAAAACATCTCCTCAGCTGTCCAGACCAACGGTGAGTTCTTGTTTCCTCCCTCTTTTTGTGCGTGCGTGCGTGCGTGTGTGCGTGCACGCATGCGTTGAGATGACTGGTGGTAAATGCAAAATGTTGGTGATCTTTAATGAAAACATGATTTCTTCTTGTTGAGTTTGTTGGGCAGCAGCAGCAACGCGTCAGGCAGCAGACACATGAATTCCAGGACCAAAGATTTCTCAGTAGAATATCGCACTGCAACAACACGATCAATATTATTCACTTCACCCACCAGAGATTTTATTATTTCTGCTGATCGGTTGAGGTTTACGATGTTTTTCACCATTTAATGCATACATATAACTAAAACACAAAGTCAACAAAGTGATGATAATAGATTGGATATTGGATAAAAGTAAGAAAGCAACAACAACAATAACGGAGATAAAGTTACTTAAAAAAAGAACACAAGAATGAGAAGAAAAACAAAAAATGACAAATAAAAAAACAAATAGAACACGATTGCTTAAGTTTAGTTACTTTTTTAGTTTTGCAGGATGGGCTTTTTTTGTGTACATAAAACCAAATACAAAGTCAACAAAGTGATGATATTAGATCGGACATTGGATTAAAGTAAGAAAACAACGATAATAGACATAAAGATACTAAAAAAAACCCTTCAAAAGACAATGAAAGCAAACACAAATACAGCAATGATTGCCTGGGTTAAGTCACATTTTATGTAAGATTTTTGCAGGATGGGTTTGGTTTTGTTTTTCAGTGATATCTGTTGTGTTAGGAGATTTAACCAGAGTGAGACGCTGACCTTTTTCCTGTTTCAGTTTAGTTGTGTTGTTTTCTTGGCGACGGTTAGGGGCACACGTAGAGGTGTTGTGTCTTGATTTGAACACGTGTTGAGTGTCGACAACCTGTTTCTGCTGCCCCCAAGATGCCAAAAGATCAGTTATTGCAGGTTTAAATAACTGTTATCATTCCTACAGGTGAGATGGTGACCAAGCAGCCTCTGATCAGGAGTATGAGGACGGTAAAGAGAGAGACGCTGAAGCTGATCTCAGGCTGGGTCAGTCGCTCCAACGACCCCCAGATGGTGAGACGGACTCTTTTTTTTTTTTTTAATTTCCAATCTATTCTGTTTCTAAATGCGTTTTATTTAAATCTGTTCATAAAGACTGTCATTTTAGCAGTTGTGGAGGCTAAAGAGGAGACAACATTCAAATGTAGTCAAAACTTACACTCAGATTGATTTTTTTAGGTGCTTAAAGTATGTTTTTCTGCGTCCCCGTCCACAGCAGGACATCTCTTAGTGTCTTTGCCGTTGTTAAGGGACTGTTCTTTATTTATCAGGGGAGGAGAGTGGCACAACTCCCTCCTCAAAAAGAACGCCCCCTTCGATAAATAACAAACGGTCCTTATCTCTAACCACCGAGCGAGGCCAGGTGTGGCGACTAGGAGCACGTACAGAAAACAGAGTCCAGTTAAAGTCAGTCCGAGGTGTTTGCATGACGGATTGGCTCCACTTCCAGTTGAATTATCTGGGTGCGTTAGTCCGACTTCGAGAAATTCGATTTAGTCCGATTTCAGTGGGACTAAAATGTCAACATGGATTTTAAAGTCCAGTTTTAGTCGGACTAATATAATAATTTGACATTTTCTAACATCATGTAAACGCACTGACTGTTGTCGGACCACGTGTGTTGTCTCGTGGTCCAGGTGGCAGAGAACTTCGTGCCCCCCCTGCTGGAGGCGGTGCTCATCGACTATCAGAGGAACGTCCCGGCTGCGCGGGAGCCCGAGGTCCTCAGCACCATGGCAACCATCGTCAACAAGCTCGGAGTCCACATCACGGGAGAAATCCCCAAAATCTTTGATGCAGTCTTCGAGTGCACTTTGAACATGATCAACAAGGTCTGTTTTTATTTTTATTTTTTATAATACCGAACCTCATTCTTGACATATTTATGTTGTGTTTTTGCTTTTTAATTTTTTAATTTTTTTTTATTTAGATTGTATGTGTTAAGCACTTTGTAATGTTCATTTTGATAAGTGCTATAAAAAAATATTTATTATTATTATTATTATTATTATTATTATTATTATTAACTGCTTGCTGTTTTCCTGCCTTTGCCGTCAGGACTTTGAAGAATTCCCAGAACACAGAACCCATTTCTTCTACCTCCTTCAAGCCGCCACCTCCCAGTGCTTCCCGGCCTTCCTGTCGATCGCTCCGGCACAGTTCAAACTCATCCTCGACTCCATCATCTGGGCCTTCAAGCACACGATGAGGAATGTGGCCGACACAGGTATCAGCTCACCTTCACGCAAACATGAGAAAACCTAGAAAAGTCGTGAAGAAAGTTTACACGGACACGAAAAACCTGTTTACGATCAGTGTTTTGAGCATGTAATCACCATGTCTCATTAATGAGAAATCCAAATATAGTAACTGGAGTTCTCAGAGGAACCAGGATGTGTACGGGGAACATCGAGAACCTGATTTCTCTGCACTCATCTTAACACTCATGTTAATGCTTTTTTTTTTCCAGCCAATAACATTATTTCACAGTTTAGAGATCAAATTTGAGCCGCTGATGACTGAAAAATCAAGCGGAAAATGTCTTGATTAACTCATTTTAAACCCTTTAAAACCTGAGCAATCTGATCTAACTTGATTTCATTAAAAAAAAAACATGAAAAAAGGCAATGACCAAAGTTAACAAGAAATAACCCAAAAATGTGCAAGAAATTACTGCGTAGTCACAAGAAAATTACCTGAAAAAAAGAATCAAACAAACAAGGAAATTGCCATGGAAAAAGTGCAAAAAACTTAATTTTATGTGTAAATATTCATTAATACAATTTTAAATATAACAATGACACATAGAACTACAGGTTTCTGGACATTTTTTGATAATTTTCTCTCTTTTTTTTGGGCCTTTTTTAAATTTCTTGCATTTTTCCAAACTGTTCATCACTGTTTGGCCCATGTTTTTAACCTAAGTCAAATCAGTGCATCCTGTTGTTAAAAGGATCCAGCTGATTCATTCAGTACCTGCTGATATATCTGATATGTTTCCAAACTCCGCTCGCGTACATACGTGTCGAGCTGTGCCCCACGTTTCGGCTTTTAGACAGGAGAGGCTGATTATGATCAGCCATCACATCGTGAGACCTGATGTGAAAACAGCAGCACCTGATTTGTAAGAATCTGTCTCAGAGCTCTTTTTGTCTCTGACCTTAAATCTTTGAAAAGTTTGTCTGGACAAGTCTATCACTCAGAGTTTAGTTGAAGCAAAAACATAAAATCACGTCCGACTGAAGCGAGTTATCTTACACTGTCGGAGCAGATGTTGTCGGAGTTGCAGATGTTTGGAAGCCTGTTTTCACGTCTCTGTTGGTCTAACAAGCGTCTCGGTGTCTCCCGCAGGTCTGCAGATCCTGTACACTCTCCTGCAGAACGTGTCTGCAGAGGAGGCCGCAGCTCAGAGCTTCTACCAGACGTACTTCTGCGACATCCTGCAGCACATCTTCTCTGTGGTCACCGACACTTCTCACACCGCAGGTACGGAGACTCGCCTGGCGACCGCCGTCGCAGCGTTAACATTCATTCAAACTCAAAACAGACAGTGTTGTTTTTTTATGTAGTTTGCACACACGTGCTCTCAGATTGAAATTAAGATCGTGCTACTTTTCTCCTCTTTTGCTTTATTAATATGTAAAACAAATGTTGTTTTCTGTAAGGTCAGAGGGTCATTCTGTGGGGTTCTAACCGCTTGCTTCCTGTCCGCAGGGCTGACCATGCACGCCACCATCTTGGCCTACATGTTTAACCTGGTGGAGGAGGGGAAGGTCAGCGTGGCTCTGAGCGCAGCCAGTCCGGCCAACAACCAGGCGCACATCCAGGAGTACATCGCCAACCTGCTGAAGACGGCGTTCCCCCACCTGCAAGAGTAAGTAGACCTCGCCCTCGGCAGGTTAACCACGGCGGGATTATATGAGGCGTTAACGTTTGCCACAGATTTAGAGGGTGATTTTTTATTTATTTAATTAATTTTATTCATTCATTTATTTATTTATTATTATTATATATTTATATTAGATATTTATATTTATATTTTTTTATTTAATTTTTTTAATTTTATTTTATTTATTGATCTTTATTTTTTTTTTTTTTTTTTTTACACATTAAAGGGAATATTAAATAATCAGCTACAGCAACATCAGCAGACCATAATGCACTTGAAACATATTTTGGATGGTGGCTGCAGCTGCGATCACAGACGTGACCAGATTGTGATGTTAAAGACCGACAAAAACGGAGAATTTTCTTACTTAAAGCACGTTGAATTTAGCAGGAAAAAAAAAGATCTGAGGTTGACAGAAGACCGAGAGAGTCTTTATGTTATGTCTACAAAATAAATGGCACCTGTTAATGTGGAACTCATAAGTTTTGAGGCAGTTTTCTGATAATTTAGTGGTTATTGTGTGTGGTTTCCATTATTTTTGAAAGAACTGCACTAAGTTTTCTCCTTTTATGCCACAGATCATTTACATTGGTCAGTGTAACAACAAACTAATGACCCTAATGTTGTTAGATACTGTTATAGGGGTTATAAGACGTCCTCCTGCTCTCTCAGACATATTTTGATAGTTTAAATGCATTTTATGCGTTAAAGTGTAATATTCCCTCCAAAGAATAAAAACTAAATGAACTGCAGAAGCAGCTGGTTTAGAGTGAAAGCTGCAGCAGCAGAAGAGGACGTGCATCAGAGGAGAGTTAGTTAAGTTTAGAAAAAAGCTCATTTGTTGCAGGTTGGTACAGATTTTTTCTTTTTTGTCTGAGACTTGCGGCTGATTAAATTCGTGTCGTCCTCAGTGCTCAGGTGAAGGTGTTTGTCACGGGTCTGTTCAGCCTGAATCAGGACATCCCGGCCTTCAAGGAGCACCTGAGGGACTTCCTCGTGCAGATCAAGGTGAGTGTCCGCAGGAAACACTGAAAACAAACCGGGAAGGAAGTGATTAACCCCTGGGACTGTTTGGGGCAATTTTAGCACGATTGTGTATTTGAGTGTAATCAGTGAATTTCCAGCTCAGCTCCTACAATAATAATACATTTTATTTATAGGCGCCTTTTCAAAGCGTCAAGGTCACCTTACAGGGCAAGATTAAATAATAAGTCTAAAATACGCTGTAGAAACTAATTGTTACATTTTTTCTTCATTCAGTTCAGTTATAAAATGAAATTGGTAAAAATTTGTGGGAACCACAGTCAAAGTTTGTACTTCAACAAAGACGTGAGATTTCTTTAAATCTGATTGGAAGCTACAAGCTGCATCAGATTTTTTCCACCCTTAAGGGCAACTTAAATATTACATTATTTTAGTTTTTATTTTGCTTCTTTTTTTTGGTAATCACAGCTTAAGATATGCCTGATGATCTGTAACATTGATTTTTAACGTTTTTTTGCAGTGTCAAATACTCACAATGATACTCTGCACACACAATGCACTTTCAGAGGCTATACAGATATTATACATGAATATTATATTCTACTTTCTTTGATTTTGTTTTTTTAATCAACATCATTTCTTATCAAAATATTCATTAATTTTCAGAATTTGAACCATTATATGCCTTTTTTTGTCATGATGCCACTATGTTTTAGATGAAAAAAAAAAACACAAAAAATGAACTATTTTAATATACTGCATGCAACTACATTTTTTTGTAGCTGCTGACAGCTGGGATATGTCAGTGTGTGAGTGTAGCTGCTGACAGTCTGGGATATGTCAGTGATCAGCAGCTACATTGACTGTGACAGGTCACCTAGTGGAAATAGCATGTATTTCCTCCATATGCCAAATATGGTCAAAATGACCTCATCAGGTGGAAAATAGTCAAAATGACAAATTCAGAGTCAAAAGCCCAGAATGACACCCAGAAATAATACAAGTCCTGTTTTTCTGCTCTGATGGCTGTGGGATCAAAGATGTCAGTTTGAATGGGTTTCAATGGAGCGTTTTTGGACCTGAACAGTCTGAATGTAACTATTTAGTTTCCACAGTGTATTTTAGACTTATTGTAGGAGCTGAGCTGCAAATTCACTGATTACACTCAAATACACAATCTGGACTACATTTAGGACACATGCATGAAGAATGAAAAGAGCGTTAAACACACCAAAAAACGTCAGAGTAGGGAGACTGTGGACAGTTGTGGCGGCGGCGGCGGGAAAATGGCAGCTTGACGGTAACGCCTGCTGTCTGTCTGTGTGGTCCTGCAGGAGTTTGCTGGCGAGGACACGACGGACCTGTTCCTGGAGGAGAGGGAGACGGCGCTGCGTCAGGCTCAGGAGGAGAAACACAAGCTCCAGATGTCGGTGCCCGGCATCCTCAACCCGCACGAGCTGCCGGAGGAGATGTGCGACTGAGATGACGGCGGCTGGCGGCGAAGAAGCGTGTACAAAAAACAGCTCTGAAGGGGGGAAAGGGGTCGAGAGAGAGAGAGAGCAAGGACGCTTCCTGTTGATAAATTGTTTTCTTTTCAAGTGTGTGTGTGTGTGCGAGTGTGTGTGTGTGTGTGTGTGTGTTTGAAAAGAGAATGAGGGGCCACTCGGAGGACCCCAGCACTCGGTTGTTCGTCGACCAAATCAATGTCAATATGTAAATGAGAATCGCCCCCAGACCCCCGTCAACCCCGGCGCCGAGTCTTTTTTTTTCCTACAAACTTATTTTATACAGTTTTTTGTGTGTAACATGCCATCTTTTGTTAATGTTTTTGCTAATTAAAGCTTTACGTTTGGCCATACGGTTCTTTTACACCTGCATGAAGTTGACAGAATGATTTTTAACCCTTCGTCACCCCCTCAGATCACCCCCTCCCCTCTTTGTTAATATGTAATATATATAATGTTGAAACCCTGGCGACGGTTAGTGGACGGCTGCTGGTCTCTGAGGTGCGGCGTGCACGCTGCAGGACGAATGTGATGCTCAAGGGGTAGACGTGTACTTCCTTGCTTCCTCTGTTGTCTTGTTTTGGTTTGTCAGTGTGTTTATTGTTTTTTTCTTAATCTGCGGCTCTCAGACGGGAGCGGAGCTTCAGTTGGACCGCTCTGCGTTTGGATGAGAAGGAAAGCTGTGTGCATATCATCCTGTTTGTAAAGCTGTCTTAGTACTCTGAGAATATAAAGTTGGCTATTTTTACAAAAAAAAAAAAAAAAAAAAAGCGTGTGAATCTGATTCTTTCCAAAAAGCCCTGAAGGTTATGGAAAACCTGGAAAAAGACGAGGAATGTCAGCCTCTGCGTCCATTACCTGAGGGGTTGTTGCAGATGACATATTCTAAAAGGTTTTGGAAAAACGTTTCTTGTGTTGCAGTCGCACGCCGTCACAAGTATTTAAACATTCGAAATTGGAGCAAATTGTTTTTTTTTTTTTTGAAAACACGGAGAGAAAAAAAGGCATCAAGCAACTTGGCAAGAACTGTTAAACTGTAAGACATTTAGTAGATTTGGATTTAAGAAAACAATTTACAAAAAATAACCACAGTTAGAAAATTACAAAAATTAAATTACAGGATTATTATTATGTGAGCACTATTTTAAACCATTCTGGCTTTTTTCTGTTTGTTTGTTTTTTTTTTCACTTTTTTTCTTTTAATTTTCAGGTCATTTTCTTGTACTTTTTACAATTATTTTACATCAACGCTTTATTCAAACCATTGTTTTTGTTTTTTTTTTCACTTTTTCTTTTCATTTTCAGCAAATTTTCTTGTACTTCTTGCAATTATTATTATTATTTGCTGATTTTCGTGTTTGCTTTAAGTTACTCATTATCTTTTCTAATGTTTTAAAACACTAACAAGCTTGCTCATGTTCCAAAGGGTGAAGTTTGGCTGCTGAGAGACACTTTTTAGGAAATGCTTCAAAAACGGGGGCGTTGCGTCAGTGTAGCTGCAAATCATAGAAATATCTCAGGCTGGGATAATTTGAAAAAAAAAAAAAACTTTGTATATTGAAAATAATTCCTTATATATTCCATAGTGGCATCACAATAAAAACCTGCCATTTAAAGGGTTAAAATTCTGAAAATGAATATTTGATATTCATGATTAGGACTGATGTTGATTAAAAAAAAACTCAGTGAAAGTAGAAAATAATATACAGTTTATAACAGTTTTTTCGGCTTGATTTCTGAGGGTTCACTGTGCATTTAAAGTGCATTAGTCAAAGTCCGGTGGTTTGCAGACGGACACGCTGGGATGATTTTCCAGACGTTGACTGAATATGAAACATTTGAGTCTTTCCAGGTAATTCTCTGCTCCGTTAATCCGGACTGAAAGAATCTCTGTGAGTTTCCAGCTGCGACGGTAAACTGCTCTGAAGCTGTGAAACCGGCCTGTTGGCGAATTTCTGTGCGATCTGTTCCAGGAAGAGTTTAGTTTTCTTCAGTCTGCACAAAAAAACTGCAGTTTAGGTCCTGAGAAAGACCAATGTGAGTCTGACGACAGAAAAAAGTCAAACAACAATAACCATCAAGAGTCAGGGGTTTTAAAAATCATTTTTTAAGACATGATCAATGAAAAAAAAAGAAATCTTGCCATAATTTGTTGATGTGAGAACAAAAATGGGTGTAAAATTTCTTCTTTTTCAGCTTTTTTTAACAAAATATATGTATAAAACAGTCAGACTAAAAAAAGTACAGATATACATGAGAGCACTAAAAGAAACAATTATTTCAACAAAAATTTGACGTACTACACAGAAGATAATAAATAATAAACATTGTAGCCAATAAATATTTTTAAAATGTTATTAAAATTAAAAAGTAAATTAAAATAAACTAAAAGGACATGGACAGTAACAAAAATAATACATACTTACATTTACAACTAAAAAAGTCTTTGTAATAACCCAAAATAATTTGATGCTTTTTTGTTGTAATTACAGAGATTGAGAGAGGAAAGTGTTGAACTGAAATCAATTAAAAAAATATTAAAAGAGCCTAAAAATTTTGAAGCCAAAGAACTTCACCATAAAAAATAACAACATTATGTTGTTACATTTATCATCATAATATTATGATAATATAATATTTAATAATATTATATCTTTTTTTAATGTATGATTTATTTATGAAGTTTTCAACACAAGAAACATACATACAATACAAAAACCTTCGTGTGAATATCTCTAGATGTAGGCAAAAGAACGAATTATACTTAAACAAGAAAAAATTAGAAAATAATATTAAATCTTTGGGGGGAAAATTATAAAATAATTATTTAAAATTATTTTGTCTCGAGTTGCCCTTGAGATCACGAGAAAAGGTTGTTCTCGCTTCTTTCATTCGCAAGATATCGCGAGTATAGCGAAAAAAACCGAACGGTCGAAGGAGACAGGCACGGAAACAGCCGAACTGTCCCCCCCCTCCTTTTTCATCATGGCTGCCGTGTCTACTCTCTCAAGTGACGCTCAGATTGGACACTGACTCGATTTCTGCCTCTTAGTGCCTCTTAACTTTTGCTGCACATCAACTTCGCTTGGATGCAGATATCGTCCTCCACCTTGTTGTCCCCTCCGGCTTCATTTAGCGGGATAACCTTCACCAATCACTCCCTCCACTGGGCCTTTTTTTATACCCCCAAAAAACAACCAACTGCCAGCCAGCAAACAGCTCCCAGTGCCATGGTTTGACTCAGTTTTCCTCTTCATGAACAATGTGTGAAAACTGCGCCGAGCTGGTGGAGGTTTTAAATGAAAGTAAGTACGAAAACATCTTTTCATTTACGTGCTGTTTTTTGTATTTTCTGGTGTTAGCATCGCTGGTCCACTTGGAGCTAGCTCGGTGGCTAGCTAAATATAACTTTGTGTGTTTTTGTGATGATCTCGCCGTTTTTTCATCCGTAATTTAGACAAATGAAAACGGTGGCTTTGTTTGTGTGTGTTTTGCAGTTTATTATCTTCGCGTGTGCCGGTTTTGAGTTGAATGCCATGCCTAAATTGGCAGTTTTTTTGGGGGGGTGGTGGGGGGGCCTGTCTGTCAAACACTCACACATAACTCAAGCTAACAAGCTCCCAAAAATCGAGTCAAAATCTGATCAAATCGATCGGTTTTTTACGTGACATTACAGCCACGATTTGAAATACGCTGTCGTGGTTATATATAATGATTAGGTGTGTTTTTTAAATGACGCTAAATGATGCTAAAAGTCCCGATCTGCACGGATTTTTGGAAGTTAGCAGAGTTAGCTCAGTTTAGCTGAAAAGCCTGACTTTGTTTGATGTGTTTGTCAGGTCAGTCTGCTAGCTGTCCACTCCGCTGCTGCCTCCCCCATTGTTTTGCAGATGGTTCACATTCACACACACCCAAAAAAACACCTCTGCTAAATGCCAGCAACACGATCACGTTTAGCGGCGCTGACACGAGCACTGTTGTGTTTATTTCTGTGAGTTTTGGGTTAAATGTGCTGGAAGCTAGCGGCGACTGAGCTAGCACTGAAAATTAATGGCTGCAACGAGGCGCATATTTTGGCTCATCGTTAATCCTCGCTGGCGTGTGTGTGTGTGTGTTTTTTTGGGGAGGGGGTCGATGTCGCGTGCACCTTGCTCGTTTTGGTATTAAATTCAATCTTGCAACCAAGTTTCGGGGCTAACATCAGCCAGCTAACGTAAATACACTGTTGTAGCTACAAGTTAGCCCAGGCGTGCTAACAGGGCCCTGCTGCACTTCAGGGCTGTCTGCAAGAGTCCGGACAAAGCCTTTTTGTGTTTTTTTACTTGTTGCCATGCAGCAAATTAACTGTTTGTTTGTCGTTTTCTCGTGTGTGCAGCCTATTGTGTGTCATGAGGCTGTGTGTGTGTGTGTGTGTGTGTGTGAAAGGGAAAGCTCCTCCTGCAGGCTCTGTAGGAATCCACCTTAAAACACAATCACGCACCTGACTGTTACACCGGCTCAGTAACTTTCAGAGAAACTGACTGAAAATCACGCAGGTTTCTGTTAGATAAGTTGTTGTTATTTAGAGGAAAGTTGCTCCGGAGTGTGTGCATACAAATGTCCAGCTGTGACAGTGATGCGGACGCCTGTTTTGGACATTTATGTTGCATTGTTTCATTGTGTCAAATCCTGTTTGTAAGGTATTTTATGTAGTTGTTGAATCGTGTATTTATTTGTAAATGGCCATCTAGGGATGAGTGTATATGGCTATACATGTTGTAGTGTGTGGCATCATCTTAATGTGATATACTTGACCCTTTACATTTACATATATAAGGAATTTGATTTGGTGTTTTGGTGCAAAACAATTAACGTAAAGGAAGAATAAAAATAATGAATTTAAATAGTATAAGACAAAAGATAAACATGTATAGAAGCAATTTAAATTAAAGTTATAAAATAAAAAATATAATAAGCCAAGGGTAAAGGGGTACAAAAAAACACAAAACAGGGAGTAAAATACAATATATACATATCTAATTTAAAACAGAGGGCTAAGTCATAAACTAGCAAAAGATTTACACAAAAACAAGATTTTTTTTGTCTTTTTTTGATTCATGGAGTGTGCAGGACCTTCAAAAATCTTAAAATCCTAAAATGTCTTAAATTGTGTTGTGCAAATATTAGGCCTTAAAAGTCTTTAATTCGTCTTGAATGAGAATTTCTGATGTTTTTATTTCCACAAATATTTAGTCTATTTCCAATTTTCCTTTGTGTATTTTATTTCATTTTTTTGAGTCAAGCTCTTCAGCGTGAAATTCCACATTTCTGACCTATAAGTGAACCGGATATTTAAATTTATACTAGTACGCACCTGTTGGCAAAATGTAGATTACCTTGACTCTCTCTAATAACATATTCCCACATAAAATCTGCATGGGACCATAAATAAACTATTTATATGTAGTCACCTGAGTACAGAGGGGGTTAAGACATAAACTAGCAAAAATATATGTTCACAAAAACAAGAGAAATAAGTGAAAAGTACAAGTTACTAATATTTTTGGACCATCTTAGACCATAGGGAAAAACGTGTGAATTTTGAAAATAGCTGTAGTTCCGGTTTAAACAGAGAACCTCAAAATATCCAGCTAATTTCTTTTTGACAAGTTGTTGTTAATTATAAGATAATATTTTTGGCAGTGCATGCATTCAAATATTTTACTGTAAGATTGATGTGGCCACCTGTTTTTGGGAAGGAATATCACTCTTTTTTTTTTTTTTACATTTTTATTGAATTTTAGAAAGGCAAAGGGACGCAAACAAGCGCAAAACAAGGATTAAAGTACAATTTGTACATTTTACAACAGTCTTTTTTACTGCACAAATTCTGACTTAATATTCTGTGAAATGGCTTTTACAAACCTCAACATCTTCTGGTGCTCGAACGACCAAAAGCTAGAATGGTAGTTTGATTTTGATGTGTTTCAGTTTGCCAGTTTTGTTGGATAAACTCTAGAGGAGAAGGATAGAAACGTTGCTTGATCAGAACTTAATGTGATTTTTCTGTGGAGCTTCACAGTGAGTGTCTCTGTGTGTGATCCACGATCTCGGTCTTATTCAGTGGTGTGATTATGGACGTTGTTTTGTTGCTGCGCTCCACCTTCTTTTCTTTAATGCTGTCTTATAATATGCGTGCTGGACTCTGATCCCGGCTTCCTTTGATTTTTATGATGTCTTGTGAGGCCATGCGGGCTGAGGATTATTGTTTGCATGACACATAAATAAAAAATAATTAAGTAATTAATTCATATGTACATATGCAACTTTAAACAGAGGGCTGAACTCGCAGAAAAATAACCCAATAAATAAGAAAACTATGTGAAAAGTTTAGGTAAATTCAGAGCAGAAAAGAGAGAAAAGAGTTGGTCATATTTAGTAATATTTTTGGACCTTTTTAGACCAAAGGAATAACATGAAAAGAGGCGTAGTTTGGTTTTAAAAAGAAAACCCCAAAATATCCAGCTATTCTTTTGACAAGTTGTTGTTACTTAGAAGAGAAGCACTTTTGGAGCGTGTGCATATAAATATTTTCGGGTAATTTTCTTGGGGTTTTTGTTTTTTTAAGTCTGTGTTTTTGTGTATGTGTGTGTGCTAATTTTCATGTAATTTCCTGGTTTATTTTGGGGTTTTTCCCCGAGTTTGTTTTTTGCTTATTTTCAGGTAATTTTCTATTTTTTTAAAAATTTAATTTAATTTTTGAGTCTTTTCTTTTGTTGCTTTCTTCCCGTGATTTTGAAAGAAATCAACTCACTTTGTTTCTCCTGTGCTGTTGGACCTTTAATTTATCGGAGTCCATATGTGGTTGTCATTTTTAGCAGAGACTCGAGTCTGCAGTGGAGTTTCATGTACTTTAGCTGCTGAAACGAACAGTTACTTTACATTATTACCCAAAAAAAGTGTGTCTTGCCGGCGCCTGCACACTTTCTGTTTGTCTGTTCCTCTTTTTGTCTCCCTCTTGTTAGGGAGTCCGTCAGCTGACATTTAAAGGTCAATATCATTAATTTCCCGTTCTTAATGGAGACGGGGGTCACCAAAGGCGAGCAGCCGCGTCGCTCTGAATCGGTGATTAGTGAAGTTGGCCGCTGATGTTGGGGTGATGAGGTCTGGCTTGTAGTCGACGTTCTGGTTGATCCCAAAAGTTTTGGATGGGGTTGAGGTCAGGCGAGTTCTTCCACACCAAACTGGGAAAAAACCATTTATTTATTTATGTAGCTGCGTTGCGTGTGGAGACGTGGTCGTGCTGAAGCAGGAAAGGGCCAAACAAAAACTGCTGCCACACACAGTCTGAGACACACTATTGTCTACATGATCATTGTGTGCTGGAAGATTTAAGATTTGCTTTTCTGATCAGCAGTTAATGTGTGTTAGAAAGATTACACTGTGGGAGGATCTGTGCAGCGTTTTTGTCTGAAATGAATTGCCGGTTAGATTCCTGGTCTGTCAGAGCGTTTCCATGCAGTTCGGTAGAGCTACAGTTACTGCTTCATTTGGACATTTAACTGCGTAAAACACGAAAAAGATCAGGAGAGGAGAAGTCGCATAACATCACTCAATGAAAACGCAGTCATCTCGCAGTTGTTTTTTATTGAAATTCTGAAAATATCGCTAAAGTTTTGCACAAACGTGCCCGTACATTCATGCTCAAAATAAAGAAGCCATTCGAGAGGGAGAAACACAAAATCACAAAAAACCCAAACCAAACGGCAGGTCTTTCCCACTTCTGAGAATAAAAAAAAGTCATGTTTTATTTAACAGTTAACATTTTGGCAAAATTGCAAATCCAGTTTTCTGCCTGCTCGCCTTTAACGTGCCTCTGCGAATTGTTCCTA